>NW_015506802.1:136718-166792 GCF_001515645.1 Sinocyclocheilus grahami
TGTGTGTGTGTGTGTGTGTGTGTGTGTGTGGGTGTGTCTGTGTGTGTGTGTCTCTCTCTGTCTGTGTGTGTGTGTGTGTGTCTCTCTCTGTCTCTGTGTGTGTGTGTCTCTCTCTGTCTGTGTGTGTGTGTGTGTGTGTGTCTCTCTCTGTGTGTGTGTGTGTGTGTGTGTGTGTGTGTGTCTCTCTCTCTGAAGGTCCAGAGCGGTCAGATGTCGAAGGGCTCGGTGGTTCTGGCCTACAGCGGGGGTCTGGACACCTCCTGTATTCTGCTGTGGCTAAAGGAGCAGGGCTACGAAGTCATCGCCTACCTGGTAACTCCTCACACAACACATGGTGTCCTTCAGGGAATCTGCTCATCGTTAGCAGAGAGCTGCAGTGCAGGAAGGTGTTTGGTGAAATGATTTTATTCCCATGCTGAGCCCAGGCTTGTGAAGACTTGCACACCAAGCGTTTTCCCACTAACCAGCCGTGAGTCATCTGCGCTCTTCATCGGACGGTTTGGGTTTGAGATGAGTGTTCATAAGCTGTGTGTCCGCAGCAGAAGCACAGCGCAAGCGTAAGCCGAGAGGAACAATGCTGTGATTATACATGAGCTGTGAGGAACAATAGGCCTGTCTGCAGGCGTCTGAGTCAGGAGCTCCTGAGGTTTAGTTTCATGTTGCATACTAACACATTTTCTGAGGACAACATTCAAACATCTACAGTGTATATATATAATATACATATATGTACATTTATACACACTATATATAGATATTTATAGTGAATAATATTTTGAGTGAATATTTTGAATTAGATTACATTTTTTATATTTTATGCTGCATTTGAATTTTAGTTAGATTTTTTTTATTTTTACATTTTTATTTATTTTTTTAGTAATTTTGTGTTTTTGTCATTTGTATTAGTGTTTCTTGTTTTTAAATATATCTATATAGTTTTTTTTTATCATTTTTATTTTAGTTTGTTATTTTAGTACATCAAGTTAAACTACATGGAAATGAGAAATGTTGCCTTGGAAATTAGCTGAAATAAAATTATTATTATTTTCTTCTTCTTTGTAGTATTATTTATTTTTATTATTTATTTTATATAATATTTTTGTGTGATGGTATTTCATATTTAGAATTAAAAAAAATATTATAAATTTTTATTTATATTTTTATTTCCCCTTTTAATTTGAGTTTTAGTATAAGTTTGAATAATTTTGTTGTGTGTTTTTGTGACAACATGCCCCATTATGAAAGTAAACTTTAAGCAATATATTCTCAAAAGGCACTAAGATTAATTGAAAATAGAAAATGTGCACTAGTCAAAGTAATTTTTTTAAACTAAATTGTTCTCTGAATTGTTTTGAAAACATAACCCTATAGAGATGTAGTGTTATTTTAGTAGACTGTCCAAACGCAGGCAAAATGTCATCACATCTACTTCTATAGAGCTTTATACAGTGAAGGTTGTTTCAAAGCAGCTTCGTAGTAATAAACAGGGAAAATGCATTGAGGAAGTGCAGTAGCAATTGTGAATAGCCTGATTTGAGGCGGGGAAACTGGTTTGAATGACGTAAAACTAGAGCAATGATGAATGAAATCTTCGTTCGTGTCCCATCTGCATTACATGCATTCTCTAGGGTTCGAATCCATGAAACTGATGTTGCTAGCATCACGCATTACTGTTTGAGCAGCATAAACGCTGCATTTCTGCTCTGATTACGCTGTAGTTTGGACCAGGCTTGTGGTCAAAGGTCCAGATACACAAGACAAGTTTCTCTTTTTGTTAAAGATTATCTGTTTTCTTTCATAAATCACAAGCTTTTTGTTCTTGTTAAACAAAACTTGTTCAACGGCTCTGCTTTTAATGCGAGTAGATGATTATTTTTATTCAGTAAGCTCTCTTAAGGATTTGTTTAATAAGATATTTAATTTAATTTAATCTAAAATGTTTTAATTAATTTTAACACTAATGTCATATTAATTTAATTATTTTATTTAAAACGCCTTTGGTAATTTTAATCTATTTATTGTTTTATTTATTTATTTTTTAGGATTTAAATTATCTTAATAATTTAGTTTTGAACACAAATGTTTTTTTTGTCAGCCAAACCCCTTAAAAATAAAGTTAATATTTCAACACATTTGCATGTTCACGGTTCTCTGGTGTTGGTTAATGCTTAAATAACATGGAGGTCAACAAATAAAATATTTACTTTTTTAGTAAGTTTCTTGTTTTTATTTTAAAAGGATTTTTAAAATTTAATTAATTATTATCTTTCATCAACTCGTGAACCCCTGTTTGGCAAAAGCCTGCTCTATAGTACCATAAACAGCAGACTTTACAGAAGTAAATGTTTAATTTAATTTAATTTAATTTTATTTTATTTTATTTTATTTTATTTTATTTTATTTTATTTTATTTTATTTTATTTTATTTTATTTTATTTTATTTTATTTTATTTTATTTTATTTTATTTTATTTTATTTTATTTTATTTTATTTTATTTTATTTTATTTTATTTTATTTTAATTTAATTTAATTTAATTTTAAATACAATTAAATAAAAAAAATTAAATTCATTTTATTTTTAGAGTTTTGATTTCCATTTATAATTTTTTTTTTCATTTCTTTATTTTATTTTTTATTGCAACTCTTGAAATTAGCAGAAAATGTCCAGCTCTAGCTGTGAGAGGAGCCTCAACTAATCCCTTGGCTTTAAAAGTCAAACTAGCTTCCTACACTGTAAAAAATCAAAAGTTGAGAAAATGTTTCATCTCTTACAAAAACAAGTTGAGAACTCAAAAATGCCTTTGCCTTAAAATTGCCTTGAACTTTTATGTTTTCTCAATGTTTGATTAACAACATAAACCCCCTTTTTATTGCATTGAAGGATTTTTAAATACAATTAAATAAAAAAAATGTAATTCATTTTATTTTTAGATTTTTGATTTCCATTTATAAATTTTTTTTTCATTTCTTTATTTTATTTTTTATTGCAACTCTTGAAATTAGCAGAAAATGTCCAGCTCTAGCTGTGAGAGGAGCCTCAACTAATCCCTTGGCTTTAAAAGTCAAACTAGCTTCCTACACTGTAAAAAATCAAAAGTTGAGAAAATGTTTCATCTCTTACAAAAACAAGTTGAGAACTCAAAAATGCCTTTGCCTTAAAATTGCCTTGAACTTTTATGTTTTCTCAATGTTTGATTAACAACATAAACCCCCTTTTTATTGCATTGAAGGCCAATATCGGACAGGATGAGGACTTTGATGCTGCGCGGAAGAAAGCGGAGAAGCTTGGAGCTGAGAAGGTAAGAGGAGAAGCGCTGGTGACGGAGCTGCGTGCAGCGAGTGACTGTGTGCTCAGTGTGTGTCTGTGCTTCAGGTGTTCATCGAGGACCTGCGCTCGGAGTTTGTGCAGGAGTTCATCTGGCCCGCGCTGCAGGCCAATGCCGTCTACGAGGACCGCTATCTGCTGGGTACATCTATCGCCCGGCCCTGCATCGCCCGCAGACAGGTGCAGATCGCCCGGAGAGAAGGAGCGCAGTACGTTTCTCACGGAGCCACAGGAAAGGTGCTCACTTTACACTGGAATAAACCTGCTCCGGACTAAATATCTAAATAAAAAATCTAAATATTGAGAAAATCATCTTTAAAGTTGTTCAAATGAAGTTCTTAGCAATGCATATTACTAATCAAACATTAAGTTTTGATATATTTATGGTAGGAAACTTACAAAATATCTTCATGGAACATGATCTTTACTTAATATCCTAATGATTTTTGGCATAAAAGAGAAATGTATAATTGTGACCCATACAATGTATTGTTGGCTATTGCTACAAATATCCCCCAGCGACTTAACACTGCTTTTGTGCTGCAGGGACACAGATGTGAAAACACCTATATAGAGGAATAACATGCAAATGATAGGAAGAGCTAAGTTTAATAAGCTGCTGAACAGTTTAACATTCAGTCACTGTAACTTTAGGCTGTTTCTATTAAACTGTAATGTATTTCTGTGATGCGCAGCTGTATTTTCAGCATCATTCCTCCAGTCTTCAGTGTCACATGATCTTCAGAAATCAGTATAATATGCTGATCTGCTGCTCGAGAAACATTTCTGATTATTATCAATGTTGAAGTTCTTCCTGTGACCATTCATTATTATTTTACCTGTTGCTGTGTCCCTGAGGTGGTTTGTGTGTTTAATAACTCGTGTGACTCTGTGTTGATGTTCACGGTGCTCCGCAGGTCTCTATCTGTGCTCAGGTGGCTCATGGGATGCAGCATTTATCAAACAGGGGTTTTGTGCATAAAGACCTGGCGGCCAGGAACTGTCTGATCAGCGGACAGAGACTCGTGAAGGTGTCTGCGCTCAGTCTGAGTAAAGACGTCTACCTCAGGTACCTATTTTAGGATCTTTAAAGCACTGTGAGATCCGCTGCACAGGTTGTATTTGTTCCATTGATGTGTGGTTTGTTAGGATCGGACAATATTTGGCTGAGATACAACTATTTGAAAATCTGGAATCTGAGGGTGCAAAAAAATCTAAATATTGAGAAAATCATCTTTAAAGTTGTTCAAATGAAGTTCTTAGCAATGCATATTACTAATCAAACATTAAGTTTTGATATATTTATGGTAGGAAACTTACAAAATATCTTCATGGAACATGATCTTTACTTAATATCCTAATGATTTTTGGCATAAAAGAGAAATGTATAATTGTGACCCATACAATGTATTGTTGGCTATTGCTACAAATATCCCCCAGCGACTTAACACTGCTTTTGTGCTGCAGGGACACAGATGTGAAAACACCTATATAGAGGAATAACATGCAAATGATAGGAAGAGCTAAGTTTAATAAGCTGCTGAACAGTTTAACATTCAGTCACTGTAACTTTAGGCTGTTTCTGTTAAACTGTAATGTATTTCTGTGATGCACAGCTGTATTTTCAGCATCATTCCTCCAGTCTTCAGTGTCACATGATCTTCAGAAATCAGTATAATATGCTGATCTGCTGCTCGAGAAACATTTCTGATTATTATCAATGTTGAAAATATAAAAAATGTATATTTTTTGTATGAATAGATGAACAGAAAGTTCAAAAGAACAGCATTTATTTGAAATAGAAATCTTTTGTGACATTATAAATGTCTTTACTGGCACTCTTGATCAATTTATGCGTCCTTGAGGAACGCAAGTATTGATTTCTTCAAGGACGCATAAATTGATGAAAAGTGACAGTAAAGACATTTATAATGTCACAAAAGATTTCTATTTCAAATAAATGCTGTTCTTTTGAACTTTCTGTTCATCTGTGAATCCTGAAAAATAAATTGTATCACGGTTTCCACAGAAATATCGTGCAGCACGACTGTCTTCAACATTGATAATAATCTGAAATGTTTCTCGAGCAGCAGATCAGCATATTATAGTGATTTCTGAAGATCATGTGACACTGAAGACTGGAGGAATGATGCTGAAAATACAGCTGCGCATCACAGAAATACATTACAGTTTAACAGAAAACAGCTGTTTTAAATTAGAATAATATTTCACAATTGTTACTGTATTTTTGATCAAACAGAAACAGCCTAAAGTTACAGTGACTGAATGTTAAACTGTATATTGACAACATCCTTTCAGTAGAATAAAAAGAATAAAGTCCTTTAGGTAAAATAAAGTATGTTTTCCCTGTGATCTTGCAAGTTTCTCTGTGGGTTAAGTGCATCTTTAATGTGTTTCAGCTCTAGATGGCAGCAGGAGTCTGTTCTGTGACTCTGATCAGAGATTTGATGGGATTCAGAAACTTCTCTTTCTTATTATTACAATTATCCATTTTATTTTATTTTATCTTTTTAAAAATTCATCAAAATCTTAAAAAGCTATGGAAATTTCTATAATTAATATATACAAATATTTGAGTAGAGACAAATTGATAAGAAATTGCTATTTGTAATATATATATATATTTCTATATATTTAAATCACAAACAACTAGAAAAGTCATGCAAATTCATTGGTCATAAAGACTGTGATCCCTGAAGAACACAGAAGTAAATGTGTCCATTAATTACAGAAAAACACTGAGAATGGTGTTTAAATCCAAAGAAAATGTGATCATTATTTTCTGAAGCTCATCTGTGTCCCTGGAGCACAAAAGCAGTGTTGAGTCGCTGGGGGATATTTGTAGCAATAGCCAACAATACATTGTATGGGTCACAATTATACATTTCTCTTTTATGCCAAAAATCATTAGGATATTAAGTAAAGATCATGTTCCATGAAGATATTTAGTAAACTTCCTACCGTAAATATATCAAAACTTAATGTTTGATTAGTAATATGCATGGCTAAGAACTTCATTTGAACAACTTTAAAGATGATTTTCTCAATATTTAGATTTTTTTGCACCCTCAGATTCCAGATTTTCAAATAGTTGTATCTCAGCCAAATATTGTCCCATCCTAACAAACCATACATCAATGGAGAGATTATTTATTCAGCTTTCAGATGACGTATACATCTCAATTTTGAAAAATGGACCCTTATGGCTGGGTTTGTGCTCCAGGGTCACATATGCACAGACGCATGTGAGGAAGCGTGTGAATGAATGTTTTAGTGCTGTGTTTGCTGCAGGGGAATGACCAGATCCGCTTCGAGCTGACGTGTTACGCGCTCTATCCTCAAGTGCAGGTGAGTTCAGATCCGTCACACGAGCGTTATTATTAACCCGTTGTCTGTCTCTGACCGTCTTCATGTCTGCGTCTCAGATCATCGCTCCGTGGAGGATCCCAGAGTTTTACAGCCGCTTCCGGGGCCGGACCGACCTGATGGAGTACGCAGAGGTGCAGCTCAAACTTGCTCTTTAGTCTCCCGCTTCTACGCTTTCTCCACTTTCCTTGCAAACTGAGTTCTCAGTGTCACAGACTATGCTCAGACCTTCCAGAACACCGGAGACTGCAACCAAAACTCAGGGATTTTAATATGAATGCAAACATTTGTTATCAAATTCTTTCATGTTCTTTGTATAGCTCTACAGGGGTCCGGGGACCACTAGGGGGCAGAAAAGGACACAAAATGACTTAACGTAAAGCCTTTGAAATGAGCTAAAACATCTTAAAAATGTATAGAATTTTGTAGAGAATTTGAGAAGTGTGATTTCTAGACCTGGAAAAGTCATGGACGTTTTTATAATTAATAAATATTTTTTTCTTTTTTCAGTTATATTAAGCTTTATCGTATTAGTTAGAAATGGCTAATTTTCATTAATTTAATTATTTGCATTAAATTATTTTAATAAATTGCTCCAAAAAACAACAACAACAGCATCATCAAAAAGCAATCACAGACAACTGTAAAATTTGTACAATTACTAATTAATGCAAATTCACTGAATTATTTTAATATTTATTTTAATTTAGTTATATTTAAAATATTGCCACTCCTAATTCCTGTAAATAAAAAATAGCATTGTCAAATATTTTGTAGGGCTTTTGGTTATTATATAGGAGTCAAAAAGGTTGAGAACCATTATTAATGTTATTTTAGTAATTTTGAGATACAGTTTTTTATAAGTTGTAATATTTAGATTTTTTATTTTATTTTAGTATTTATATATATATATATATGTGTGTGTGTGTCTGTATGGCTTTTATTTTAATTCATTTTTAGTGTTTTAGTACTTTACGTCTTTATATTTTATTTCAGTTCATGTTTATGTAATTTAAAGCAACAATGGTTTTATTTTCAGTTTAAGTTAAAGACGATAACAGCTTGCCACAAACAAAACTGATTCAGTCCTGATTCTCTCCACTAGATGGAGCTCATCATCTGATCACAGACATCTGTCTTTATTAATATCACTTTTTCTTCAACCTGTTGTCTGAACAGCTCTTTTTGTGTCTTGATGACTTCAAGTTAATCTTTGTGGATTCTGAGACTGATAAAAGTCGCTCCGTTTTGCATATATAAAGAATCGACTGTATATACTGTTTGTAGAGTTTCAAATGTTTGTAAGAGAGAGAGAGAGTGAGTGAGTGTGTGTGTGTGAGAGAGAGAGAGTGAGTGGTCTCTGTTTACCTGCATGCGTTCTTTACTGCTGTTATTGCATTACAGAAAACTTACTAAAAATCTCTTTTAACAGCTATGAATCTGGAATTCTGGAGAATCCGAAGGTAAGAGATCGTTATGATCAAAGCTCTGCAGATTCTAAACATATAATGCAATGCAATCCAGTGACGATTGAGAGATGAACAAATAAACCTTCCTCAAAGAATCACATTTGAAGATGATTTTTCTAAAAAAAAAACGATGTCTGGACAATCGAGTAAAGCAAAGTTATTTCCGTTCAAACCCATATGGCAAAAAAAATAAAAAATCCCCCAAAATATGTTTGCTTTCAATGTAAATATATTTTCTACTGATATATTTTTTGCTCATTTTGTTTGAAAATGCATTTAAAAAATATAAATGTATTTTTAAAAGCATTTAAGAATTTATTTAGCCCTCCATATATTTTCAATCCAAGACAATACATTCTCTTTTGAAGAAAAACTTTATTTATTGAATGCATGTGAACATATAACACATTTGAAAAATGTTATGCAAAAAATTAAACGTGCGTCTTTTATGCCAAAAATCATTAGGATATTAAGTAAAGATCATGTTTCTCATGTTTCAAACATGAGATTTTCTCAATATTTGAATGTGAATGTGACGAGTTGCTCTGAGCTTCAAACATCTGGATATGCTTTAGATGTCTCAATTTTGAGATTTCCGTCGTCATTGCTTTCATTTTTCATCATTTTCTTCTTCTTCGTTTTCTGTTAAAGAGCGGGGAGATGAGATTTATTCCAGGGTCAGAAAAGAACAAACAGAATTGTGAGATGTAAACTCAAAATTCAGAGAAAAAAGGCCACAATTGCAAGATAATAGAATTGCTAGAATTCTGAGTTTATGTTTTTTCTCAGAACTGCATGAAAAATAAATCAGAATTGTGAGATATAAAAGCTTCCACGAGGCATTGCATGCGTGTGTTTTTGTATTCAATGCTTTTAACCCTGTGCAACCTGACCAATGAAATTATAGCATTTGAAATGGAACCACTTATTAACCCTTTAGACAAATTTTATTTAGACGTGGAGCTTTAATTGCTCATAATTATAATCAACACACTTTTGAACATCCTTTGGATGTCTTAATCTCCCACCATCAATTTTCACCATTTTATTTATTTTTTATTCTGTGGTGAATTTTTTTTTTGAAGAAAGTCAGAATTCAGAGTCTATATCTTGCAATTCTGTTTTTTTTTTTTTTGGTTTCTGCCACAGAATAAATCTCATCTCACTGCTCGTTAACAAAAACAAAGATGAAAAAGAATTTAGTCTGAAAATAGTCAGAAAAACATTTTTTTAAATGGAACTGTTTATTGACCAAAATATATTTTTGATAAGTTTTTTTAAGTGTCATATTTGATCATCAGGCTCTTAT
Source organism: Sinocyclocheilus grahami (assembly GCF_001515645.1). NCBI lineage: Eukaryota > Metazoa > Chordata > Actinopteri > Cypriniformes > Cyprinidae > Sinocyclocheilus > Sinocyclocheilus grahami. The sequence continues at coordinate 146,210 of NW_015506802.1, forward strand.
GGCTCATATAGTCTAATATAGTGTGAATACGGAGGAAAAAAATGCTAAAATTTATTCAGAGACTCAAACTAAGCAAAAATATGAATTTGCTGCAGATGCTGATATTAATGTGATGAGATCTTTATAACAATACAGCAGATACTGACATAAAACTATCTAAATATCAGTCGTGGCTCTATATCTCCAGTAATAATAAGATGAGAGTGAAATGCTCCAAACATATAATGCAGTGATTGAGAGCTGAAGAAATGAAGATGTGAGATGTTCTGGAGGCTTGTGAAGATCATTCCTCCGCTGAGGAACAGTGAAAGTAAAGCTTCTGGAAACAAACGCTCCTCAAAAGATCCTGAGGATCAGATTTGAGACTCTAAAACATGATTGATGGAGAATCAAGTAAAGCTGAGCTGCTTCAGTGCAGTAAGTGTTCATCTGGAGATATTACTGCAGTTATTCTGACGCTTACTTGATGAAAGTCAGTCAATCAGAGGCCTCAGGAATAGAGTTAAGGATCTCAGGGTTATTAAGACGCTGATGCAGATCATCTTCTCTCATCAGAAGGAGAATGTGTCTCTCGGTTCAGGACACGGTGATTTACGCCTCACTTCCAATCCACTGGCCAGATTTCACTGCTTTACTTTCATCTCTTCACTCATTCTTTCCACTCTCTGACACTTTTTTCCCCCCCTCTTCGCCGTTCCCTTTCCCCGTCTCTTTCAACCCTGGGCTTTGATTGAAAGCAAATGAGGCAGCTAACATGTGGAAAGAGAGAAATTTACTTGCTGTAAGTTCATGCGGCTGTCGTCTTTCAGGACAACAATATACGGCCAGCTGAATAAAGCGCGCTCCAGCGACATGATGCTTCTCTTCACGGACCATTTGCCACCAATGCCTTCTCTCTGCCTGTCGTTCTCTCTGTGGATTATTCCTACCTTCGCCTGTCTCGCGGGGTTAAAGGGCGAGACCAGATCCACCAGCAGGGGGTCAGAATTGAAATTCATTGATCCCATCACATTATATCAAGCGCTGAAACGTGTTGAGCTTCACCTGATCTCTGCGGTCTTTCGTCGCTCGTAAGACACTGTTCAGGTCTGCATCAGTCTGGCTCAGTCGCTTGTGATGCACTGAATCGTTTAGTTAATTTTTGTAAAGAATGATTTTGGTCAGTTCAGTTCATGCAATGTCATATTTTGACATTCTCTGTTGATTTGACGTTGAAAATAGTTTTTGGCTAAATAAAATGAGTTGAATTTTGCCATTTTGCAAATATTTTGCACAGGTTTTCCGTTTGACTCTCCCCTCCCCCATTTAAGAAAAATTGTTATTAACATCATTCATACTTTTCCCGCAACATGACGGGAAGAAAAATAAACAATCTCATTCTGTTTTCTCCATTTTTTACATAAATCGCAATCTTGACTGCATTCAACAGGTTCAACAAATCAGCACTTTTATATTTTAGTTTGAGTAAAAAAAAAAAAACTTTCTTCTTGGTTATACGAACGTTATGTTTTATGATTTTGCAAACATCATCGGAACGTTACTTTTGAATGAAACAAGTGGTAACTTTGAAGCACTAGATGAATGTCCAACTAAAACATTTCAGAAAAAAAGTTCTTTGAACAATGAGACCATAAACTTAAACGTTATTGAGCTTAAATATGAGAGATGATCATCACGCGAACAGTCAAATAATCGCTGTTAGATCCAGCTGCTGGTGATGCAGTGAATCGTTCCATTTGTTTTTATAAAGAAAATATGCAGATTTTGATCAGTTCGTGTTCATGCATTGTGATCTGTTGATTTGATACTTAATTCATTGTAGAAATCATGTGAGTTGATATTTCACTGTGTCCTACATTTTGCACAGATTTTCCATTTGATTTTATTCCTCCGTTTAAGTTACTTTTGAAAGTCCAAAAAATGTTTTTGTTTGGGCATGTGAATGTTAAGGGAACGTTCCATTTGTATCATTTTGCAAACATTGTGGGAATGTTACTTTTGAATGTTCTCTGAACGCTTTGAAACACGTTTAAAAAAAAGTTAGATGAACGCTCGCCTAAATTGTTTCGGAAATAAAATGTTCCATGAACAATCCCAGCTAACAGGACACAATCTCAGAAATGTATCAACGTTATGAACAAACGTTCTTCCGGTACAACGTTAACACAAAAACATTATTTATACATCGTTCATGGAAAATGTTTTAAACGTTAGTCTAACATTTTTTTGAATGTTACTTCTTGTTTCAGAACGTTCAGAGAAAATTCAAAAGTAACGTTTCTATGATGCTTTCAGAATGATGAATTGGAAACGTTCCCTTAACGTTCGCATAACCAAGAACAATCGTTTTTAAAACATTCAGAATTATTGTTAATAAGAACAATAGTTTCTAGAACATATTTTTTTGTGTATGGTATATAATGTTTACAATAAAAAGCAATAAAATATTTCATATACAGTGCAGGAAGAGGCAGAAAACTTCTTAGGGCTTAAAATATACCAAGCTTATTGCACACACACAAAAGATAAAACCAGCATCTTTATTTAATATATGGGATAAATTGGATCCAAACTACACTAGTCAACATTTGAAGTGGATCAAAACCTTTCATCAAAGTTGTCCTAAAACCTAAATGCATTCTTGTCTTACGACAACTTTGATGAACTCTTTTGATCTAAATGTTGACTACTGAGCATATCTAAGATATGCTAATCACTAAACTACTTTCATCACTAAAAACCTTGTGTTTTACGCCGTAAAGTAACAAGCCATGCATTGAAATAGCATCACACTTCAGATGCATGGATTTATACGTCTGATAAAACATCGAGACTCGGCACACAAACAGCGTTCAATCTCTTGTGTTAAAATTCTACCCATTAATTTGACCCTTCCAGACGCTTCTTCAAATGGCTTTTAAGGCCATTTCACCAGTTTTATCTCAGGACAGATACTAGTGAAGCAGAAAATAAAGAAAGTAGCGCCGCGCAGTCAGAGACGGCGTTTAGTTAAAGCGACAGTAAAGACGGACGTGCATTTGGACAGAGATTAGTTATCGTATGATGATGTTTGTCTGGTAAAGGTTTCCATTTAAATGCACCCGGTGGTTATTTTGCATAGTTCCCCTGCAATTTGCCTCAGCTCAGGACACACGGACTGTCATCCTGATGTAATCTGTGGTAATTGGCAGGGGTAACGCCGTCTGATGGACACACACACACACACACAGCTGATGGAGAGAAACCCCTGGCTTCACCGAGTGGAAGTACATCTGTCTGACATGAAGACTTGATGGGTTTTCAAACCATGTGGGCTTTTATTTTCGTCTTTTGCTCACATGACAATAAATAAATGTTTTTTTTGCATGGAACAAAGTACTTTGTCCTGCAAAAGGTGTCAGTCAAAGCAGAATATATCAAAATGCATCCATTCGGCTGCAGGATTCAACAGCACTTTAGCAGTGATTCTCTATTTTGAACGTTGTCGGAACGTTCTGGCAAAGTTATGAACAAAGATTCTACCAATTAGAAGGTTTGTTCAAAGTCATGTGGTCTGTAATGTTCTGAAAACGTTAGCACTAAAACGTTATTCATATATTGTTCATGGAACCTTTTTTAAAAAACATTTTAGTTAGATGTTCGTCTAACATTTTTTAAATGTTACTACTTGTATCAGAGCATTCAGAGAACAGTCAAAAGTTACGTTCCCATAATGTCTGCAAAATTATTCAATGGAATGTTCCATTAATGTTCAGAAATAATGTTTTCATAACTTACAAAAAGCCCGTTTCCGCCACTGATTTAAAAAACTAAAAAAAGGTAACTGTAACTTTTTATCTCACATTTCTGACTTTTTTTCTCAGAATTGTGAGATATAAACTTGCAATTGCGAGTTATAAATTCAGAATGGCCAGATATAAACTCGCAATTCTGACTTTTTTTTCTGACAGAATTGCGAGATATAAACTCAGAATTGCGATATAAACTCAGAATTGAGATGTGAACTCAGAATTGAGATATGAACTCAGAATTGAGATGTGAAGTCAGAATTGAGATGTGAAGTCAGAAGTCAGAATTGAGATGTGAAGTCAGAATTGAGATGTGAAGTCAGAATTGAGATGTGAACTCAGAATTGAGATGTGAACTCAGAATTGAGATGTGAACTCAGAATTGAGATGTGAACTCAGAATTGAGATGTGAACTCAGAATTGAGATATGAACTCAGAATTGAGATGTGAACTCAGAATTGAGATGTGAACTCAGAATTGAGATATGAACTCAGAATTGCGAGATTTAAACTCAAAATTGCGAGATATAATGTTTTCCACTGGACCATATGCATCTTCTATATATTTTGTATTTTATATTGTATATATAATATTTCAACAATTTAACAACACATTTGCATGTTTTACGGTTCTCTGATGCCATTTAATATCACATGAAATGCAGATAAACAAATGAAATATTTGAAAGTGTTTCATTTGGATTGTTTGTATTGTACAATTATTTATTTATTTTAATTTGACATTTAAGTAGTTCTGTCAAACGATTAATCACGATTAATTGCGAAGTTTTTGTTTACATAGTATATCTGTGTGTACTGTGTACATTTATTACGTATATATAAATACACACCCATGCATGTATATATTTAAGAAAAATATACTGTATGTGTTTGTATTTATATATGGATAATAAATATAAACAGTACACAGACATATATTATGTAAACAAAAACTTTTACTTTGGATGCGATTAATCGTTTGACAGAACTGCATTTAAGTATGTATTAGCCTTTCATCAGCTCACTAACAGGATTGTGGGAATCTCTGTCATAAAGCCCTGCTGATGTACTGATGAATGAATGCTGTTTGTCAGAATCACGCACCTCCAGATCTCTACCAGATGACCAAGAACCCAGAAGACTCTCCCAATGAGCCAGACGTGCTGGAGATCCACTTCGCTAAAGGTTAGTGAATGTGTCTCAGAATTGTTATATACGACACTTTCTACAGATGTGTTGCGAATTGCTGTTTTGTTGCTGTTTACAGGCACAAATCTCATAGTGAGTGTACTGTTTCATGAGTCGGTAAACTACTATCTAACATTAAATTAACATTAATTGCAGGGAAAAAAAGTATTTTAATTACCAAAAAATATATATATATATACTACAGTCAAACCTAAATTAATTAAGACACCTTCAACATTTCTCACATTATCACACGCTCACACACACTCGCACGCACACACACACACTCACACAGACACACACACACACACATGCACACACACTAACACGCATGCCCTCACACACACACTCACACACACACACGCACAGACATGCACACTCACACACACACACTCACACACACTCTAAACCCACACATTATCACACGCTCACACACACTCGCACGCACACACACACACTCACACAGACACACACACACACACATGCACACACACTAACACGCATGCCCTCACACACACACTCACACACACACACGCACACGCACAGACATGCACACTCACACACACACAATCACACACACTCTAAACACACACACTCATGCACCCACTAGTAAAAAAAATATCAAAAATTATATCTGGTGTCTGAATAATTTTTGGTTTGACTGTGTGTATATATAGACACACAGACACAGACACACACACACTCGCACGCACACACACACACACACACACACTCACACACATGCACACACACTAACACGCACGCCCACACACACTCACACACTCACACACACACACACGCACAGACATGCACACTCACAGACACACACACACAATCACACACACTCTAAACACACACACTCATGCACCCACTAGTAAAAAAAATATCAAAAATTATATCTGGTGTCTGAATAATTGTTGGTTTGACTGTGTGTGTATATATAGACACACACACACACTCACACACACACACACACATTTGCAGTTGTTTACATATATCTGTTCTTTACATGTGGAGCTGTGCAATAATACAGTTTTCTCAATGATACAAACAGTCATGCAGTGGAGATGTGCTGTATAGTATATAATGAAGCAGCATGTGTTTGTGCAGTGAAATGTTTCGGTCAGTCTCTGCTGGTTTCTCAAAGAAACTGTTTCCAGACACTTAAACAAAGTGCGCGAGGGAGTCAAACTCTCGTTCCCATATTTGCGGAATTAGAATTTCAATGGTTGTGTGGGACCCCGAGTGAACTAGTAATGTGATTTTATCAGACAGCGATGTCATTGTGCTCTATGATCTGTTTTGATCGGCCATCAGTATTCATAGATATTTGAGCACGTCCATTTAATGTCCATGAGAAAAGCTGTTTTAGTGATTCTCACAATAGAAGCCCCCCTGTAAAGACCTGGTTTATCTTTCTATTCTGCTCCGTCTTTTCTTCTCCTCACTTTCTCAGCACTCTCTCTCATTGAGAGAGACCAAACCTTTTCCCTCTTGTCATTTTAACCCCCGTTTCTTTGCCACGTCTTCTGCTGCACCTCAAAAGGGGGACGGCGCGAAAGACGGGGAAAGAGTGGAAAAATGTAAAGCGGTAATTTTTCCTACAACTGTGTCTTCTGTCCTATTGTTGCTTTTCTAAGGCTGAGAGAAAGAGTGCGGTGAATGCGGTGCACACGGAGAGAGAGAGAGAGAGAGAGAAGTGGCCGAGAGACTCCGTCTTCATGCGCTGTTTCATTTATTTGAACTTTTAATCGAATTATTAACTATCTGAAGGGCTCGAGGGCTTTGTCTGCGTGCTGCTCTTTTGGGTGCCCTGTGGTCCGAGGACTCTGGATATGAAAACTTCTCGCCTGAGAATATTTCTCAAGGGAATAGTTTGGCCAAAAGTGACTTTATTTACTCTTTTCCATGCAACAACAGTTCAAAGTGACTTATAAGCTTCAAAAAGTATAAGAAATGTCATAAAAGAGACCGTATGAGTCATGAAAGTTGACATTTGAGGTCATAAATGTCCAACCTGTGCCATATCTTGCAGTCAAACATGACATAACACCTGGGTTATTATAGTTAACTCAAACAAAAATTAAAAAAAAATATATAATTTTTTTTTGTTTTTGTTAATTGAAATAAAATAAAATAAAATTCAGCTAGTTCCCAAACATTTCTCATTTTCATTTATTTTAACGTATGCACTAAAATAAATAACTAAACCTTAAACTGAAATAAAAAGTAATAAAACATATTTAAAAAAATGTTTAAGTAATAAAATATTCATAAAATAATTTAAAATGAAAAAACACACAACAAAGCTACTAAAACTTTAACGAAATTTAAAATAAAAACACGAAATATAAAAATCTAAACTAATTCAAACTATTAAGAAAATAAATCCGATACTAAAATAACACGTGTAACCACGCCATATTTGCTATGAAAGAAAATATTATTGAATAACACTTTAAAAATGGCCACATAAACGGTCATATGACTTAAGAAGACTTGGCTAATATTAGGATACTTCTGTGCTGTTTTTTGTTCAGCTGATGTTGATTCAAAATTCATGTTAAACTTTTTTTTCTCAGTTGTGATCCATGGAAAAAGTGACTACATCAGAGTGTGAAATGAAATGTCGTGAGAGTACATAACAAAATGTATGAGACATAAATGTTGAGAAATGTGAGAACCATTAACGTCTAACATGCTTCATATCTTGCGGTCAAATTACACCAAACCTGACACATCATATCTGAGAAATTATTATTGAATACCAGGTTAAATGCGAGTCTATTGCACACATATGACTTTAGAAGTCTTGAAATATAGAGTCTATGGACTAATATTAAGATACTTTCATGCTGTTTTTCTCTTTTTGGAGACGTGGTCACTATAAACTGTTGTTGGTTCAAAATTCAAATGTCAAGTTCAGATCTCAAAATTCTAAGTTAAAAACTGCACAAAGATTATTGTTTTCAGCTGTCCCCTATGGAAAAATGAACAACATCAGAGTCTGAAATGACAGTAAATAATGCTGTTTTTTGGCGTTTACAGCTGTGAACGGATGAGCAGAACTACAGGCTCTCCTTCATGAGCGTGTTAAATGCTAATCAGACCCGTGTAGGGATCTTTTCTTTCTCCTTCAAAAGTCTTCTCCGCCCTCTTTTCCTTCAGCTCCGCCTCCCCCCCCCGATCCGTTGGTATCCTCCACCTCTGGCCTCTGAGCTGCTCATTTCACGCTATGAGTGAGTCGACTATTCAGCGTGATTTATTTATGGGAGTTGAGTGTGTTTGCGCTGACGTTACGGCTGGAGTACAAGCAGACTGATCTGATCATTGCTCTTCTACAGCAGCCACCAAAACACATAACTAGACTCTTCAGCCACACATGAAATAGATGTCACTGATTTATTTAAGGAAAGATAAATACATTTTTAATTTATTCAAACTGACAAAACAACAGATGTAGTGATGAAAATGAAGATTAAAACCTATCTATCTATCTATCTATCTATCTATCTATCTATCTATCTATCTATCTATCTATCTATCTCTCTGTCTGTCTGTCGATCTATCTACCTTTCCGTCCGTCCATCCATCTGTCTCTTCATCCATTCACCCATCTATCCATCCATCCATCTATGCATCTGTCTCTCCATCTATCCATCATCTATCATCCATCCATCTATGCATCTGTCTCTCCATCTATCCATCATCTATCCATCCGTCCATCCATCTGTCTCTTCATCTATCTATCCATCCATCCATCCACCCATCCATCCATCCATCCATCCATCCATCTGTCTCTTCATCCATCCATCCTCCCATGTATCCATCCATCTACCCATCCATCTCATTTATCCATCTACCATCCATCCATCCATCCATCTCTCTCTTCATTTATCTATCCATCTATCTTTTCATCCTTTCATTCATCCATCTCTCTCCATCTATCCATTCATTCATCCATCCATCCATCCACCCACCCATCCACCCATGTATCTATCCGTCTATCCATCCACCCACCCGTCCATCCATCTACCCATCCATCCATGTATCCATCCGTCTATCCATCCATCTACCCATCCACCCATCCATCCACCCATGTATCCATCCATCTACCAATCCATCCATCCACCCATCCACCCATGTATCCATCCGTCTATCCATCCACCCACCCGCCCGTCCATCCATCTACCCATCCACCCATCCACCCATGTATCCATCCATCCATCCATCTGTCTCTTCATCTATCTATCCATCTATCTTTTCATCCATCCATCCATCCACCCATCCATCTCATTTATCCGTCTACACATCCATCCATCCATCCATCCATCTGTCTCTTCATCCATCCATCCACCCATGTATCCATCCATCTACCCATTCATCTCATTTATCCATCCATCTGTCTCTTCATCTATCTATCCATCTATCTTTTCATCCATCCATCCCTCCATCCATCCGTCTGTCCGTCATTCTGTTGTTCTGTCGTTCTCTCTCTCATTTCCGAGCAGCAGAGCGTTGAAGCTCTTTTCCGTCTCTTCTCTCTCTGATGTGGATGATGTTCCTCACACTGATGTATGTTGGTTCTCTCAGGTGTTCCAGTCAAAGTCAGGCATGTTAAGGAAGGAACGTGTAAAGAGACACCGCTGGAGATCTTCTGCTATCTGAATGAGATCGGGTGAGCATGAAGGAGTTCCATCTCAGTGTTTACTGTCATGTCTTCAGGAGTGATATGACGTCTTCAGCAGATGATCAGAGCTTGTGGTTCTCTGTGGCTCCTTAAGGGGGCTTTCAGAAACTTCAGATTGTATCCCTTCATAATCAGCCACATTAACATACAAATGTCATTTGGTACAGTAAGTGTATGTGTCACTGGAGAATATGTGCATTGGTATGTATTTATTGATCAATAACCCATTCTCTGGTTTCACAGTGGAAAGCATGGTGTGGGGAGAATCGATATTGTGGAGAACCGCTTCATTGGAATGAAGTCCAGAGGTACGACTCTCAATTTACATTTATGCATTTATCAGATTCTTTATCCAAACGCGACTTCTTTCATCGCATTCAAGATAGACATGTGATCAGTTCATGCATTCACTGGGAATCAAACCCATGACCTTGGCGTTGCTAGTGAAATCAATGGTTGTTGCAATACTGTGTCAAACTACTAGCAATTTCTGAGTGAAAATAGCTTCTACACAAATTTTTTTTTTTAAGTGATAATTTGATCATAATTTCTTTGCTGCAGTGTTGCAATGCAGAAATTACTCCATGCATGGAACGGTGCAGAAATGAAACGCTTCACTTTTAATTTCCAATTCTTGAACCGTATGTAAATTCCCTCACGTCTGATGTTTGTCCAACTGTTGGCGAACACTTTTCCTCCCTTCCATCAAATGTTTTCTGAAGAGCCGCGTCAGAATCCCAGTTTCAGATGAATAAGTCTCTGATTGGCAAATTGTCTTCCTCCTCTGTCTCCGGAGTGGCAGGTCGGAATTGGAAAAATATGCGAGGTCTTGTTTTCCCCAATGGTTCACAGAAGATCAGACCTATTCTTCTGAAAGTCAGCGTTTAGGATGTTCAATAAAGACCCTGACAGCCTGTGTTTATGTGACACGGTCCAGCAGAATGAAGTGAACTGGTGTTTATGTGTGTCACGCTCACTCAGACGGAGACTGTCATTCGCTGACAGAACAACAAATCACTGCAGAACCTGCGGAACTCATCCAGACAGCAGTTACTTCATCATCACCTGCATTTATCATGCTTTTAGAGCTTCTCTAAATATCATCACAACTCTGCAGTATCGACAGAAATCATTCATCAAGGATGCATAAATTGATCAAAAGTGCCAGTAAAACACATTTATAATGTGTCAAAAGATAATGCTGTTCTTTTGAACTTTCTATTCATCTGTGAATCCTGAAAAATCAAATGTATCACAGTTTCCACAGAAATATCAACTGTTTTCAACATTGATAATAATCAGAAATGTTTCTCGAGCAGCAGATCAGCATATTATACTGATTTCTGAAGATCATGTGACACTGAAGACTGGAGGAATGATGCTGAAAATACAGCTGCGCATCACAGAAATACATTACAGTTTAACAGAGATTCACATAGAACACAGCTGTTTTACATTCTAATAATATTTCACAATTTATTTGGGCAAGTAAATGCAGCCCTGGTGAGCAGAAGAGACTCAATGTTCAAGAACATTAAAAAATCTGAGTGATGTATAATTTTAACCCTAAAATAGATGAACCCTAATTAATAAAAAAGACAAAAGCAAAAATCACAAAAAAGAAAACTAAAAATAAAACGAAACGTAAAAATATAAAAACAAACGCTAATTCAAACATTAAATAAAAACCATAATAGAATTTATAAATATTACTAAAACAACACTGGTCCTTCATTAACATATGATTACATCATGATTTTAACTATTAAAAATTAAAATGAAAAGTAAAAATAAAAATTCTAAGTATTTGTAAAACTGTAATACTGTAGGTCATGACGTGGTCAGTATGTTTTTATTAGAAATTAAAGGCTATAAAGATACACTTCTGTAATTATAGAAGACCATAATAAAAGTGTTGACATTTTATGAAGTCAGGATATTTAGCTTTTATTTCTTTGTTTTGATAAAAATGTGCTAATAGTTAGAAATGAAGTTTTGAAGAAACATCATGTAGTGAAATAGTTAAAATCATGATGTTAATGGGACCAGTGTTCTTTTATTATTACTTATATGCTATTATTGGTTTTATTAATATTTTGAATGAGCTTTTATTTAATTTTTTATTTTAATTTAATAAAATTGCTTTTTTTATAATATTATTATTTAGGTTTCATCTATTTTAGTTAGTTTAGTTTAGTTTTAATCTATTCTTATATTTTAGTGCTTCAACTTTTTCAACTTTTTTCAGTTAGCTGCCAATGCAGCATTTGAAATTTTTGTTTAGTTTAAGTTTTTTATCTAATATGTTTATTTTATATATTTTTTTATCAATGGACACAAATGTTTGTAATAGTTTTGGTGAATGCCGCTGTGTCGCAGCCTCAGGCTTGAGGTTTTAAACTCTTTAAATCAGATGTCTGTGTCTGTGTCTCTCTCTCTCTGTCTCTCTCTCTGTCTGTCTCTCTCTCTCTCTCAGGGTTCTGGTACAGTCCGGAGTGTGAGTTCGTCCGTCACTGCATTGATAAGTCTCAGGAGAGCGTGGAGGGTTGTGTGCAGCTGTCTGTCTTTAAGGGTCAGGTGTATATCCTCGGCCGAGAGTCGCCCAAATCCCTCTACAACGAGGAGCTGGTCAGGTAAAAACACCTCACGTTATTCATATATATTCCGGTGCTTGACTCTGATTGGCTGAGCCGCGTTCGAAGCTGTTGTAAATGATTCTACAAAGTTTAAATTTATAGTGAATTAATAAATTATAATTAAAAGTGAAGACCATAACCTTTAATGTAAAATAAAATTATTATAATTATTAAATATTAACTTTTTATTTTATTGTACCATTGTCATTTACAACAGTAATATTTCTCTCTTCAGTTGTATACTTAGTTAAATAATGATAGTAATAATAATAATGGTTTATTATATAAAAATATGATATGTTATGTCAATATTATTTAAAAGAAATAAAGCGGAGAGTTCCGGTGCTTAATTCTGATTGGCTGAGCCGCGTTCGAAGCTGTTGTAAATGATTCTACAAAGTAACACACACCTTTGTTTACGTTTGTCTGTTGCTTCGAACGTGGCTCAGCCAATCAGAATCAAGCACCGGAACTCTCCGCTTTATAATATGCATTTGGGAGCACAGCACTCACTAGGTTTATTTTTATTTGCGCATTTGCATGATTTCATAATTTTACAGCATTTCAACGGTATACCTCCAATATAAAAGCTCAAGGATTTGAAATGTCAAAAGTGAAGAATTTATAGTGAATTAATAAATTATAATTAAAAGTGAAGACCATAACCTTTAATGTAAAATAAAATTATTATAATTATTAAATATTAACTTTTTATTTTATTGTACCATTGTCATTTACAACAGTAATATTTCTCTCTTCAGTTGTATACTTAGTTAAATAATGATAGTAATAATAATAATGGTTTATTATATAAAAATATGATATGTTATGTCAATATTATTTAAAAGAAGATATAATTGTAATAATTATTATTTTTATTATTATATGAAAATATGATATTATATGTAAAAAAAATCATATAATATTATTGTTAAATATTATATTTTAGAATAATAGTTAATTAAATAAAAATAAGTAATTATTATTATTGTTGTATAAAATGTTGTATAAAATAATTAATAAAATGACCAGATAAAAAATAATAAAATACAAATATTTAGTAAAATAGTTTAGTAAAATAGTAAAACATTTAATAAAATAATATAATAAAAGCATAATAACAATAATTGATTATTAATGATCAATTAATTCAAATGAACTGAGTTCCTATATGTGTGAATGTAATCTGGACTCAAACTATCATTTGTGTGCATCCACTTTAAAGTGCAGCTTCAAAGTTAAAATAAAACATTAAAAATGTATTTACCTGCATGTCATGTGACCAGGAACATGCTAATGTGTCACTGAATTACTGAAATACAAAACTTCAAATCTCAGGGGTCTTTGGGCTGTAAGTAAAATAGCGTCAGGACAAACATCTCCTGTTTTCTGTGAGGTGTGTGTTTGTAGAGGCTTCAGTCTGATGAGTGTGAGAGTGTGAGAGAGAGAGAGTGTAGTGTGTATGTGTGTGTGAGCGTGAGCTGCCCTGTTCAGACAAAACCCTTCGTTCCGCTTCATTTCTGATTATAGCTCTGTGTTCAGGGCACAGATTTACCAGAGTAAACGGTACAACACAAGTGTTACTAGAGTTCTCTCTGTAAAAATCACAATAAATCAACATGCGAATAGTTAGACAGTATGAGTGTGTGTGAGTGTGAGTGTTCGTGTGTGTGTGTGTGAGGGTGTGTGTGAGAGTGTGTGTGTGAGTGTGTGTGTGTGTGTGTGTGAGTGTGTGAGTGTGTGAGTGTTTGTGTTTGTGTGAGGGTGTGTGTGAGAGTGTGTGAGTATGAGTGTGTGAGGGTGTGTGTGAGTGAGTGTGAGTGTGTGTGAGTGTGAGTGAGTGTGTGTGTGAGTGTGTGTGTGTGTGTGTGTGTTGTGTGAGTGCGAGTGCGAGTGTGAGTCCGAGAGGGTGTGAGTGTGTGAGTGTGAGTGTGTTTGTGATTGTTTGTGTTTGTGTGAGTGCGAGTGCGAGTGTGAGTCCGAGAGGGTGTGAGTGTGTGAGTGTGAGTGTGTTTGTGATTGTTTGTGTTTGTGTGAGTGCGAGTGCGAGTGTGAGTCCGAGAGGGTGTGAGTGTGTGAGTGTGAGTGTTCGTGTGTGTGTGTGTGAGGGTGTGTGTGAGAGTGTGTGTGTGTGAGTGTGAGTGAGTGTGTGTGTGAGTGAGTGTGAGTGTGTGTGAGTGTGAGTGAGTGTGTGTGTGAGTGAGTGTGAGTGTGTGTGAGTGTGAGTGAGTGTGTGTGTGAGTGAGTGTGAGTGTGTGTGAGTGTGAGTGAGTGTGTGTGTGAGTGAGTGTGAGTGTGTGTGAGTGTGAGTGAGTGTGTGTGTGAGTGAGTGTGAGTGTGTGTGAGTGTGAGTGAGTGTGTGTGTGAGTGAGTGTGAGTGTGTGTGAGTGTGAGTGAGTGTGTGTGTGAGTGAGTGTGAGTGTGTGTGAGTGTGAGTGAGTGTGTGTGTGAGTGAGTGTGAGTGTGTGTGAGTGTGAGTGAGTGTGTGTGTGAGTGAGTGTGAGTGTGTGTGAGTGTGAGTGAGTGTGTGTGTGAGTGAGTGTGAGTGTGTGTGAGTGTGAGTGAGTGTGTGTGTGAGTGAGTGTGAGTGTGTGTGAGTGTGAGTGAGTGTGTGTGTGAGTGAGTGTGAGTGTGTGTGAGTGTGAGTGAGTGTGTGTGTGTGTGTGTGCGTGTCTGTGTGTGTGTTTGTGTGTGTTTGTGTGTGTGTGTGTGAGTGTGAGTGTGTGTGGTGTAATTTTAATAATAGTGTAAGTGCTAAAATTGTAGTAAAAACTACTTTAAAACACATTTGTTTAACTGAAATTAAAATCTATATCTAATAAATATATATATATTAAATTAACTCAAGCTTATTTTATTTCAGTTAGTTGACAAGGCAACATTTCTAATTTTCATTTAGTTTAAGTTGAAATACTAGAATTGCTAAAACTAAACCTGAAATAAAAACGTATAAAAACTAAATATACTTATATATAAATATTTAAATATATTTGTATTTATATATTATATATTTAAATATAGAAAAAAAAAATATATATATATATATAGAAAAAATAATCATAATAATGATAAAAAGACAAAAGTACTACAAAATAAAAAATAAACTAAAATTAAAATGGAAAATATACATTTTTTTATAAAAAATATTAATAAATACAATAATATTAATTAGTGCTATTTTAATATCTTGAAAAAAATGTTTTTATTATTAATTTAAATTAAATTATATTCTCCATTTATTATATTTTTAAAGTTTTAGTAATTTTGTTGTTTTTGTCATTTTATTTAATAAAAAATTAAAAAACATCTAGTTTTTGTTCATTTTCATTTTGTTTTTAGTTTTAGTTATTTTAGTGCATCAAGTTAAACTAAATGAAAAAGATAAAATGTTTCTTTTATGTCAAGTAACGAAAATGTTTTTACTTTTAGTTAATTATAATCACCCTGATATTAATAATACAAACCCCCCCTGAAAATAGAAATGTAAATGTTGTGGTTTATACTTTAATTTGTTTTTATTCACATTTTATTGTTTTATTTTTTAGTTAATCACCCTAATATTAATGATACTTAAGAAAGCAGTGATTTATACTGTAATTTGCTTTCATTCGACCATCTTTTGCTCCTCTGTTTGTGTTCACATGTCTTCCAGTGTTCTCGTTCACGCTTTACTGGAGTCTGAACTAAAGCTTTGTAATCCTCTGCTGTCATGAAGTCAATCAGGTGAACCTGAGAAGAGTGCCCTGCATGCGTCTCGCTGATCTGTGTTCTGCACAATGACCGCAGGCCTTTATTAACATCAATTATAGTAACCCAAGACTCACACGGGCCCCTGCTGCTCCGCGGAGGCCCCTCGTCTCACTTGTCTCCATTAAGGGTCTGCGGACAATTATGTCAAATGACATGGAGATCCGGGAGAAGGTACAGAAGCGAAGCCTGTGTTAATTTCGTTGACGAATAATTTTCATCAACAACATTTTTTTCACTGACGACAACGAGACGATAGCGAACTAAAACTCTTTTTGAATGACAAAAACTATGACGACTATTGACATTTTCGCCAACTAATAAAAACGAGACGAAAGTGTTAGGGAGGGACGATTTGGGAAGAGATTCATTCAGAAGGAATCTGCTGCGTGGTTACGAGGTTAGATGCGTACATATGAACCGGCGGGACAGAAGCTAACATACACTTGCTGCACGTCGCATAAAACATTCAGAAATGTCAATATGTGGGAGTAAGAGAAGAGCAGACGTATGGATAAAAGAGAGAACTCAATTCGGTCCGGTTTTCTGAGCGCAGACACTGAAGCATAACGTTACACACACAGAAAGCGCCTCTCACAGCGCGCGAGTAACGTTACTCTCTCGCGTCACATGAACGGAGAATTACACACAAAATGATGTCGAATTGTCTGTTTTGACGAGTATAAACACAGTTGATTACGTCTTAGGTGAACGTAAACAGTAGGAAGAACGTGTATCAGTACATTGCATCCACTGCAGCTGTGCATTCGGGTTTAAAGGGACAGCAGCCTAATTTAGTTGCTATTGTCCGAGCCATTGATGTTAATCAAGCAACAACAGAAACACAGAAAAACTGAACAACTTTAGTAGCCCTAAAGATTAATCTAAATTTATTTATAGAAATAAATATGTCTGATTGAATGAAGAATATGGTAAACAAGTTGCTATAAAGAATGCATAAATAGCATATATAACCATTGGCATTTCATTAAAAAGAAGACCATGTTCTTGTTCTTTATGAGAAGTGGTTTTATTTAAATTTAAAAAATAAAGGCATGTTGTGTGTCACCGCAGTTAAATCTGTGTCTATCATGATAAAACCTTAATATCAAACCTATATAATGAGTTTAGAAATTTTAGAGAAATGCTTAGTCGGCTAAAATCTTATGATATTTAGTTGACTAAAACTAAAAACAATTCAGAGGACTAAAAGAGGACTAAAACTAAATGGCATTTTAGTCAAAAGACTATGACTGGAACGAAATCATAATTTGCTGTCGAATCGAGCACTGGTGTGACGTCAGTGTGCATCTGAGGAAGTGCTGAGATTTGTTAAGGAGGATGACAGGAATCTGGAGGTTAAGACGCTCTGGAGGTTTGATCTCAGGCTAATGGCTCTGGATGGATATGAGCTCATATCTGCTCTCTTCATAGATTTATTACGCTCCGGTGCGATCATTAGACTGGTTTAAAAGGCTGTTTAAGGCATAAAGTCAGACTAAAGTGGCACTTTTTGGGTTTGCGGTTTACACTGGTGTAAAGCATCACTACTCACTGTTATTATTATTTATTTACTTATTTATTTATTTATTTTTATTATAGTTATATATATATATATACATATGTATAATTTATACATTTGTTTAATTAGTTATCTCTGCATCAAAAATTTGTTAAACAAATGTTTATTTATTTATCATTTATCTCTGCATATTTATTCATATTTATTTATTGTTATATCTGCATATATATATATATATATCAGTGTGTGTGTGTGTGTGTACATATATTTATTGTTTAGTTGTTTATTTTATTCTCTAAATATATGTATATTATTTATTTATGTATTAATGTTATCTCCGCATATATATTTTTGAACATTTATTTATTTACTTATTTTTATTATAGTTATCTTTGCATATATGTATCATTTATAAATTTGTTTTATTAGTTATCTCTGCATCAATGTATATTTTTCAACAAATGTTTATTTATTTATAATTTATCTCTGCATATTTAATTATATTTATTTGTCGTTATATCTGCATATATATATATATCTGTGTACATATATTTATTGTTTAGTTGTTTTTTTTATTCTCTAAATATATGTATATTATTTATTTATGAATGTTATCTCCGCATATATATTTTGTACATTTATTTATTTAGTTATACTAATGTGTATTTTTGAACATTTATGTGCTTATTTTTTATTATTGTTATTTTTGCATAGTTATTTGTTTATTTATTTGAGTTGACTGTTATCTCTGCATATATATTTGTACAGTTCAGAACTGGTATTTTATTTCATTTTATTTGTTGTACTGTCTGTTTATTTCTGTCTTGTCTCTAGTCACTTGGAGAAGCATTCAAGCTTGATTTTCTTTGTCCTTTTATCCAGGACTTGTTCTTAAGAAAACAGCTTTGACTTTGTTGCTCATAAATAGTGTCGGTGATTGGAAAAAGTGTTACATTTTGTGTGTTTGTGCTCCAGGAGAGGTCACGATTTTCAAGTTTGATTGTACTGATCAAATATATTACATGCACTGTAAATAATATATCAACTGATGAATGAATTGCGTTGTTTTAATGATGTTTGCGTGTGTGATTGCTTTGGTTCATTGCAGCGGTGTGTGTGTGTGTGTGTGTGTGAGTGTCTCCAGACGTCTGTTCTGTCAAAGGGCAAAATCAGATCTATAAAAGCAGATGGGGGCCATTACTTTCAAAGCTGCTCTATCTTTGTTTCCGGCTTTGCACGTGATAAAATATTGATGGAAAAATAGAAATATTTTGCCTCCTGCTTAATGTTGGCCATCTGAGGGGGTTAATGACTGATCTCATGTTAAACCCTGAGGAGCCGCTGCTCAATCGATAGCTCTTTATCACAGTATTCAGATCTATAGATGATTTTCCGTAATCCTACAAACATCCAGCTTCAGCTCGAACTTCACGTGTCAAATCTGGACTGGTTTTGATCAAGTAAAGGTCAGAATAACGTCAGTAATATCTCCAGATGAACTCTTACTGCACTGAAGCAGCTCAGCTTTACTTGATTCTCCATCAATCATGTTTTAGAGTCTCAAATCTGATCCTCAGGATCTTTTGAGGAGCGTTTGTTTCCAGAAGCTTTACTTTCACTGTTCCTCAGCGGAGGAATGATCTTCACAAGCCTCCAGAACATCTCACATCTTCTGAGGAGCCTTTATTTCTTCAGCTCTCCATCACTGCATTATATGTTTGGAGCATTTCAGTCTCATCTCACTGAGACATGTTACTGCAGATATAGAGACGACTGATATTTATAGCATTTTATCTCAGTATCTGCTGCACTGTTAGAAAGATCTCACTGATTTACAGCACAAGAATCAGAATTTCATCAGAGAAATATCAGCATATCATTCATATTATTACTCAGTCCTTTTTTCCTTCATATTCTCACTGTATCAGACTATATGAGCCATAAGAGCCTGATATGCAAATTCGTTTTTAAATATAATTTCTCTAAAGGTTCTATTTAAAAACATGCCAGGCTTTAATAAGTTGTTGTTTATATAGAGAGTTGCATCAATTATTTTATAGCGTTTATTTATTTATTTGTTTTACGGAGTGATGTAATTGCATTAATGCATAAATAACACAACTATGATTTGTGCTTGTTTTTTTATTTTTCCAGATAATAGTGAACGTAGGAGTGTTTAATGACAAGAAGACGGGCACAAAATGATTCACATGATGACAAATATGAGTCATTTTTATGCTTTAGGAACAATATATGAAATACCCATTTAATTTTCTAGGAGGTTGTTTAAAGTTATTTAAAGAAACATGAATGTAATTCAAGAAGAATTGAGTGCTTTATTTATTTAGGGTTATGTTTTTATATGAGGTAACACACACAGGGGTAACAAAAAGTAAATGTATGTATTTCCATTGAATTAAGTTATGAATAAATATGTGAAAAGGCCAGAGAAAGCCTAACCTAATACAAAAAACATCTCTGCGCAGCTGTTTATCATTTATAAATATTTTATACATTTTAATGCATTTTACATTCTGTAAATATTTAATGCTTTTTAATGTTTTCAAAATTGTACAATTAACATTTAACACTAAAAATAAATCTTGTTTTCTATTTGAATTAAAATTATTTTTTCTCACATCAGCAGATATTTTTTCTTGTTTTAAACATAAACTCACTTAATATTGATACTTTTTTTTCTTCAGAAAATAAGACTTAATATCTTCAGTCATTTTGCATTTCAAGTAAATATGTCTTGATTTAAGAATCTTTAGATATTCATACTGAAATTGTTTTTTATTTTTTATAATTGAATGTAACAAGTTACTTCTACTCCTTAATATGTTTTCAAAATTGTGCAATTAATATCTTACACTACATTTAAATTGCATTTTAGTCTTGTTTTCCAGTACAAATATCTAAGCATCCTTAAATCAAGATGCATTTACTGGAGAAGCAAAATAACGTCAGATATTAAGTCTTGTTTTATGAAAAATTGATCAGAATTAAGTGA
>NW_015506802.1:168019-172846 GCF_001515645.1 Sinocyclocheilus grahami
ACTGGTATTTTATTTGTTGTACTGTCTGTTTATTTCTGTCTTGTCTCTAGTCACTTGGAGAAGCATTCAAGCTTGATTTTCTTTGTCCTTTTATCCAGGACTTGTTCTTAAGAAAACAGCTTTGACTTTGTTGCTCATAAATAGTGTCGGTGATTGGAAAAAGTGTTACATTTTGTGTGTTTGTGCTCCAGGAGAGGTCACGATTTTCAAGTTTGATTGTACTGATCAAATATATTACATGCACTGTAAATAATATATCAACTGATGAATGAATTGCGTTGTTTTAATGATGTTTGCGTGTGTGATTGCTTTGGTTCATTGCAGCGGTGTGTGTGTGTGTGTGTGTGTGAGTGTCTCCAGACGTCTGTTCTGTCAAAGGGCAAAATCAGATCTATAAAAGCAGATGGGGGCCATTACTTTCAAAGCTGCTCTATCTTTGTTTCCGGCTTTGCACGTGATAAAATATTGATGGAAAAATAGAAATATTTTGCCTCCTGCTTAATGTTGGCCATCTGAGGGGGTTAATGACTGATCTCATGTTAAACCCTGAGGAGCCGCTGCTCAATCGATAGCTCTTTATCACAGTATTCAGATCTATAGATGATTTTCCGTAATCCTACAAACATCCAGCTTCAGCTCGAACTTCACGTGTCAAATCTGGACTGGTTTTGATCAAGTAAAGGTCAGAATAACGTCAGTAATATCTCCAGATGAACACTTACTGCACTGAAGCAGCTCAGCTTTACTTGATTCTCCATCAATCATGTTTTAGAGTCTCAAATCTGATCCTCAGGATCTTTTGAGGAGCGTTTGTTTCCAGAAGCTTTACTTTCACTGTTCCTCAGCGGAGGAATGATCTTCACAAGCCTCCAGAACATCTCACATCTTCTGAGGAGCCTTTATTTCTTCAGCTCTCCATCACTGCATTATATGTTTGGAGCATTTCAGTCTCATCTCACTGAGACATGTTACTGCAGATATAGAGACGACTGATATTTATAGCATTTTATCTCAGTATCTGCTGCACTGTTAGAAAGATCTCACTGATTTACAGCACAAGAATCAGAATTTCATCAGAGAAATATCAGCATATCATTCATATTATTACTCAGTCCTTTTTTCCTTCATATTCTCACTGTATCAGACTATATGAGCCATAAGAGCCTGATATGCAAATTCGTTTTTAAATATAATTTCTCTAAAGGTTCTATTTAAAAACATGCCAGGCTTTAATAAGTTGTTGTTTATATAGAGAGTTGCATCAATTATTTTATAGCGTTTATTTATTTATTTGTTTTACGGAGTGATGTAATTGCATTAATGCATAAATAACACAACTATGATTTGTGCTTGTTTTTTTATTTTTCCAGATAATAGTGAACGTAGGAGTGTTTAATGACAAGAAGACGGGCACAAAATGATTCACATGATGACAAATATGAGTCATTTTTATGCTTTAGGAACAATATATGAAATACCCATTTAATTTTCTAGGAGGTTGTTTAAAGTTATTTAAAGAAACATGAATGTAATTCAAGAAGAATTGAGTGCTTTATTTATTTAGGGTTATGTTTTTATATGAGGTAACACACACAGGGGTAACAAAAAGTAAATGTATGTATTTCCATTGAATTAAGTTATGAATAAATATGTGAAAAGGCCAGAGAAAGCCTAACCTAATACAAAAAACATCTCTGCGCAGCTGTTTATCATTTATAAATATTTTATACATTTTAATGCATTTTACATTCTGTAAATATTTAATGCTTTTTAATGTTTTCAAAATTGTACAATTAACATTTAACACTAAAAATAAATCTTGTTTTCTATTTGAATTAAAATTATTTTTTCTCACATCAGCAGATATTTTTTCTTGTTTTAAACATAAACTCACTTAATATTGATACTTTTTTTTCTTCAGAAAATAAGACTTAATATCTTCAGTCATTTTGCATTTCAAGTAAATATGTCTTGATTTAAGAATCTTTAGATATTCATACTGAAATTGTTTTTTATTTTTTATAATTGAATGTAACAAGTTACTTCTACTCCTTAATATGTTTTCAAAATTGTGCAATTAATATCTTACACTACATTTAAATTGCATTTTAGTCTTGTTTTCCAGTACAAATATCTAAGCATCCTTAAATCAAGATGCATTTACTGGAGAAGCAAAATAACGTCAGATATTAAGTCTTGTTTTATGAAAAATTGATCAGAATTAAGTGAGAAAAAATATAAATATCCGCAAATGGGGTCAGAAAAATAAACTTGTTTTCCCTTTAAATTAAATTAATTTTTCTTAACACAATGGCAGATATTTGTTCTTGTTTTGAGCATAAACTCAGTTAATTTTTTAGAATTTTAAATTAATTTTTTTTTAGAGAACAAGGCCTAATTAAGTCATTTTGCATCTTGTGTCAATGTATCTTGATTTAAGAATGTTTAGATATTTGTACTTGGAAAAAAAAATTACGTATATGTAACAAAATATAATAATTAGTAATCAAAAATAGTAATAACTATTATTATTTAGTAAAAAAAAATTAATAATTATTTAATTTTAAAAAAGTACTTTTTTTTTTTAAGTATGTTAGTAAATCTGATATTTCTGATGACATGAGGTCAGTAATCTTGATGCATATTTAACAATTAAGCTTCTTTATTCTGATGCATTTCCTATAAAGTGCTGTAAGTGAATTGTAAACGTCGTTTGTGTGAAGCTCTCAGGTTTTTCTCTGCTGTGTGCATTTGTTTGAGAATGGAAAAGCTTTCATCCACGTTTGCTGTAATCGCCAGAAGTCTGTCCCTGTTAGAGCATGCTGGGAGAAAGTGCACAAACAACTGCATTTACCTGTTATTACCTCACAGCCAACACAATGCATCCGCACACCTCCAGGAAAACAGCACAGGTGGAGAATAAGTGCTGGACAAAGAGAAAGAGGAGAGACGAGGGACGGCCGACAGCAGGACGGGGTCAAAAACATCCGTCATTTTCACCGCAGGGCCTCTGTGTGATTGAGTCGTTGAGAGGGTCTGTGGTTCTCAGACGCTCTCTCGCTGATAAAAACCCGTGTTACGGATCATCTGTGTCTGCAAAACTGAGAGCAAAGGCTCCCAAACTTTCATTTACTTTAATTGATTTCAAAGAAAGATCACACTGCAAAAGATGTCTTGATTTCCAGAACAAACATACTTAAATCAACATGCATTTACTTAGATATGCAGTCTTGAGTCTATGCTTCAAACAAGAACACAAATCTGCCAACGGAATCAGAAAAGCAGTTTTATTCTGACCTCACTGGCAGACATTTGCTCTGGTTTTACACTGAACAAAATTATAAACGCAACACTTTTGTTTTTGCCCCCATTTTTCATGAGCTGAACTCAAAGATCTAAGACCTATTTCTCTCAAATATTGTTCACAAATCTGTCTAAATCTGTGTTAGTGAGCACTTCTCCTTTGCCGAGATAATCCATCCACCTCACAGGTGTGGCATATCAAGATGCTGATTAGACAGCATGATTATTGCACAGGTGTGCCTTAGGCTGGCCACAATAAAAGGCCACTCTAAAATGTGCAGTTTTATCACACAGCACAATGCCACAGATGTCACAAGTTTTGACGGAGCGTGCAATTGGCATGCTGACTGCAGGAATGTCCACCAGAGCTGTTGCTCGTGAATTTAATGTTCATTTCTGTTATTGTTATTGTTATTTTATATAAAAGTTGAATATATAAAATAACCATTTCATAACCATACTTTTATGAATAAATAATCTTTCCATTGATGTATGGTTTGTTACGATAGAAAAATATTTGAAAATCTGGAATCTGAGGGTGCAAAAAAATCTAAATATTGAGAAAATCATCTTTAAAGTTGTTCAAATGAAGTTCTTAGCAATGCATATTACTAATCAAACATTAAGTTTTGATATATTTACGGTAGGAGATTTACTAAATATCTTCATGGAACATGATCTTTACTTAATATCCTAATGATTTTTGGCATAAAAGAAAAATGTATAATTGTGACCCATACAATGTATTGTTGGCTATTGCTACAAATATCCCCCAGCGACTCAACACTGCTTCTGTGCTGCAGGGACATTTCACATCTGTATTTGTGTTTTTGATGGTCACGTATCAACACGTTTCGCATGTGAATGTGCACAGAATCAGTGTTGGCATGGGTGTTTGTTGTGTTTTGTTGAGTTCGAACTCTCTGCTCGCTGCAAATCAAGGACAGGCCGTGATAACTCAGCTTCAGTGATTGCACTGAAATCAAACGTTGACTTCTGTGGGCTTTATAAAGCTCCGCTCTCCATCTCACGCTCATTATGCATGCAGAAACTGGAGTCTGGATATTTGATCAGTCATAACTGCTTGCAGAATAACCACACTTACTGATACACTGCTGAGCGCTCGTCAAACCGTGCTTTGATCCACGTATTTGATTGCATCGATCTCGGCTTCATTTCTCAGATCTGGGTGATAAAGTGCCTGAGGTCAACAGGTGGATGAAAACCAATATCTCAATGGCCCTGTTTATTCTTGAACCGGTCAACACGTCTAGGAAAATGATTTTGCAGTCTGCATGGGTTTGAAGACTGTTTTATTGCTCATATGCAGCTGGAAATGACTTGCAGGTGAACGACTGTCAGAAAATAAGACTTCAGTTAAAGGAATAGTTCATCCAAAAATGAAAAATGTGCTGAAAATGTGTCTCACCTGCAGTTCATCTGAGATCAGGATGAGTGTGTTTCTTCATCAGGTTTGGAGAAATGTAGCACTGCATCAGTGTCTCAGCAATGGATGCTTTGCAG
>NW_015506802.1:172919-179712 GCF_001515645.1 Sinocyclocheilus grahami
CCCTGTCCAGATTTAAAAAGTAACGTAACGCATCACTTTCCAGAAAAAGTAACTAAGTAACGTAATCAGTTACTTTTTAATGGAGTAACGCAACATTGTAACGCATTACTTTTAAAAGTATCTTTCCCCAGCACTGCACTTAACAACTACTTTACTACGTATTAATAAGAGAGTAATTAGTACAGTAACCACTACTGAAGATTAGTAACTAAGTACTTTTTGTAAAACACTCTTTATTCTTAACATTAATTCATTTAAATGCGAATAAATGTAAAATAAAAGTTTTGTGATAGCAAATGAGCAATGCAAGTTATGTAGCCTAGCACATTTCATACACATGCGTTACATAAAGATAATACGCAATATATATATTTACATAATATTTTAATAAATATAGTGCAAATAAAAAGTACATATAAAAGTGTTAAAAACAATACAAACAAGTAGAATTATTAAACATAATACATGAAATTAAATACTTCTTGTGCTCTACATAAAAATAGCATGAATATATGATAAATATAATAAATATAACCAAAGTTACATAAGAACAATAAGAAATTAATCAATTAAAACTGAAATACTTGTTAATGAAATAATTGCCAAGTAAGGTCAGGTTAAGTTTAAAAAGTAATAAAGTGAACTCTTTATTGAATAAACTAATAAATCAATAATAATGTACAGTGCAGAGATCCGCCGTAAGAGCCACGTGTGTGAAATCTCGCAGAGTCTCGTCTGAGGTCTCGCGAGTCTCCCGCGCGCGTTTCCTGTTCCGGGGTCGGTAGTGTGCGCCGTGTGTGTTTATGCGCTTGTGTGTGTGTGTGTGTGATGATGATGATGGCGGAGCTGGTGCAGGGACAGGCCTCGGTGGCTCAGACCGGGATGAAGGACGGATTCACGGACCCCTTCCACCGCGCGAGACAGGTAGAGGCGCGAGCGAGCGTGTGTTTGACGCGCGAGTGTGTGTGTGTGTGTGTGTGTAAGAGTGTGTGTTTGACGCGCGCGCGTCTAGACTGAGAACGCTTAGCCTGCTAGCTGCTAGTGCTGCCGGAGCTTTAGAACTCCAGCACACACACACACACACACACACAGATTAAGGCCACAACACAACAACAACCGTAAAACAGCATTTAGACGCGATCAAATCGCGCTGACAGCAACTTTAGCGCGGTCTGCTCGACCACAAACTCCGAAAACAGCAGCGACAAACTGCTGCAACCTGTTGTTGTCCTACACACTGCTTACAACTTCCCTCCGCGAGCTCCATTGCAGCATTGCATGCAGTATTGTGTGTAGTGCATCTGCTCGTATGAGCTCTTTTAATACTCATAATCTTCATCTGAGCGGATATACTTCATGCAACACTACATGTAGTATTTAAAATTATTAAAAGTGATCATTTCACCATTAAATATAGTGGTATATCTGCTCATATGTGCGATTTTTAATAAGTGTAACTTATTTTACCATTGCATGCAGTATTGTGTGTAGTGCATCTGCTAGTATGAGCACTTTTAATACTCATAATCTCAGCGGAAATACTACATGCAGTACTTTATGTAATGGTAAAATGATGATTTAGAGTACTCATCTGAGCAGATATAGTACTTGCAATACTGCATGTAATCGTACACCAATGCATGCAGTATTGCATGTAGTATATCTGCTCATATGAGCACTTTCAATACTCATAATCTTCATCTCAGCAGAAATACTGCATGCCGTGCTATATTTAGTAGTAAATTATGATTTAAAGTACTCATCTGAGCAGATATAGTACTTGCAATACTATATGAAATCGTAAAATGACGCTTATAATGATTAAAAGTGATGATTTCACCATTACATATAGTATTGCATGTAGTATTTCTGCTTGGACGAGTACTTTTAATCATCATTTTGTCATTGTGTGTAGTACCGCATGCAGTATTATTGCTGAGATAAAGATTACGAGTATTAATAGTGCTCATATCAGCAGAAATGCTACATGCAACACTATATGTAGTGGTAAAATGATTGTAATTATTAAAAGTGCTTATTATACCTGTGCATATAGTATTGCATGTAGTATATCTGCTCGGATGAGTACTTTAAATACTCATAATCCTCATCTCAGCGGAAATACTACATGCAGTACTACATGTAATGAAAAAATGAAGATTATGACTATTAAAAGTGCTCATCTGAGCAGATATACTGCATACAATACTGCATGTAATGATAAAATAACTATTATTATTAAAACTCCTCTTTATTACATATAGTATTGCATGCTATCTGCTCAGATGAGCATATAATGTTCATCTCAACAGAAATACAACATCAAATACTGTATGTAATCATTCTTTTAATACTCAATCTTCATTTTAACATTACATACACTATTGCATGTAGTATATTTGCTTGGATACGGATTATAATTTATTAAAATTGCTCAAATGAGCATATATACTACATGCAGTAGTATATTTAATGATAAAATAACAATCATTATTAAAGTACTATTTCGAGTACTTTAAATACTCATAATCCTCATCTCAGCGGAAATACTACATGCAGTACTACATGTAATGAAAAAAATGAAGATTATGACTATTAAAAGTGCTCATCTGAGCAGATATACTGCATACAATACTGCATGTAATGATAAAATAACTATTATTATTAAAACTCCTCTTTATTACATATAGTATTGCATGCTATCTGCTCAGATGAGCATATAATGTTCATCTCAACAGAAATACAACATCAAATACTGTATGTAATCATTCTTTTAATACTCAATCTTCATTTTAACATTACATACACTATTGCATGTAGTATATTTGCTTGGATACGGATTATAATTTATTAAAATTGCTCAAATGAGCATATATACTACATGCAGTAGTATATTTAATGATAAAATAACAATCATTATTAAAGTACTATTTTTAGCATTACATACAGTATTGCAAGTATTACACCTGCTGCTGAGATGAAGATTGAGTATTAAAAGTGTTAAATAAATAAAAAAAGTATTAAAATACGCAATCTTCATTTTATTATGTATAGTATTGCATGTAGTAAATCTGCTGAGATCAGAGCACTTTTATGAGGGTAAATAATTATAGAAGTGCTGCATGTAGGATATCTGCTCATATGAGCACTTTGAATAATTGCAATAGTATAGGTAATGGTAAAATAAAGATTACATGCAGTATATCTGCTACAATGAGCACTTTTATTAATTATAGTCATTTTACTATTACATATTGCATGCACTATATCTGCTCATATCAGCACTTTTAATACTCAAAATCTAAATTTTACAATTATATACAGTAGTGCGTGAAGTATATTTACAATTAAAGGTCTTGCACGATACCACAGAAGTTATTTTAGTCGTTGAGTTCATTGTTAAAGTCATTGATTTCACGAGAGCTGTACAGTGAGCAGCGGCATGCAGCTGTCACGACACACGCGCGGCAGTGTTTCAGAGAGAGGCTCGCGCTGTGAATATCAGACACTTTGAGAGGAGTCGCTCACGCATGCATGTGCCACGCCACGTTTGCATAACATGAAAAACCAGACGGGAGGTGTAAACTCGCATGAGTTTTCCATTATTATCGCTTATTTGTACCATGCAGGTGTGATTTCAAGAGTGTAACTTTGTCATACAGGTTGCAAACAATTGCATCCTTCATTTTCGTTAATGTTAATAAAGCAATAAGCCCCGTGAAGCCGTGGTTTACAGGGATTTAATATAAGCTAAGGGGCGTTGTTCGCGGAGTGCCTAAAACCCTCTTAGCTGTTATAAATTCACTGTAAACCACGACTTCACGGGGGTTACTGCTTTTATAAAACACGGTTGTTCCATATACGTAGTAAGGTTTCACAAAATAAAACGGAGCAAATAAAGTGTAATGATATTAATAAACACAGTATTCTTCCACCAAACAATGTAGCTCCTCAGAAACAGTTGTGGTTGCTACAAAGTGGTTGCCGAGCAACACACAAATGTAAACAAAGGTGTGTGTTACTTTGTAGCGTCATTCACAACAGCTTCGAACGCGGCTCAGCCAATCAGAATCAAGCACCGGAACTCTCCGCTTTATAATAAGTTTTTAGACATGTTTGAGATGTTAACGCAGATGAGTGTAGAGTTGTTGTCTCTGAATGACTTCATTGTAACTCTCCCGAGTGTCGGCGCTTGTAAGGCGGCGCCTGACGGATCGATACTCCGCTAAGAGCCTGATACTGTAGCGACAGACTGCGTGTCTGCTGCTTTCTACAGGAACAGCTCGAGTTTGATCACGTGTGTAATAGTAGTTAATATGGGTCAGTTTGTGGGATGGTTGTGTATTAATAAATCAATAGTAAAAGGATACATTTAATTTATAATGTCTTAAATCTCATTTTGTAAAAAAAGAGTTGAGTTTTAGTTTAGTATGCAAAGTTAAACTAAATTAAAATGGAAACTTTCCCTTTGGAACTAGTTGAAAATTAAAAACACAAAATCAGTTAACTATCTTCAGTTATATAGTTTCAGTTTTATGTTGTGCCTTATTGCTTTCTAATAATACTCATGATGTAATACTTCACCTTTTTGTGGAGGGTTTTCTGCTCTTGTTCTGCTGTCACATGTTTTTACTGCTAGTATAACAGAGATTGAAATGATTGCTCGGGTAGTTTTGAACAAGTTTGAGCAAGTTTGAGTTGTTTCGTAACCCGTCTGCGTCTGTCCTTGAGCACACGGCGCTGTGACACCTGTGGCCGGTTTGAAGTGTCCTCCTCGTGTTTGAGCGCAGGCCTAACGCCTGTGCATTCAGCTTTTATCAGCTCTGCCGGGGAAGAAAATAGACCTGGGCTCTCGTCCAGAATCGCAGGCCTGTGTGGAAACCGCACCGCTCCAGAGCTGGTTTATCAGCCGTCACAAAGCACTTTATCTGTAGTTTGCTCTCCTGCGATAGAAACGAGGGCTTGCTTGTGTTTGATTTGCGATGACGTGCATGTGAACGCGTTACATAATCAGCTTCACCCGTGCAATGACAGCTGTCATGTTTAAACCCTCATAGTGCATGCATAATATTTACTTAATTTTTTTTTAAATAAAACCATATTGTATCTGATCAGCAACCTCTGATTAATGAGTAAATGTGAAGGAATTTATAAATTAATATAATTTATTTTTGCACTTGAAATTTCACATTTTGCATAAACCACACTGGAGAAAAAAATAAAATGTGTGTGTGTATATATATCCAATGAGAAATGTAATTTTAATATATTCTATGAAGTTTATTAGAATTGTAATTTAAGAATGATGTAATTTGAGAATTTCCAGTATTAACCCCATTAGAATAAATGGAATTTAATTACGTTCGTTAGAATTTATAACTCTAGGTTGCTCAAAACCGGTCCAAAATTATTATATATATTTTTTTTTAGCTAAAACCATTTTGTTTCTTATCAGCAACTTCTCATTAATGAGTGAACGTGAAAAATGTCTAAGTGTTAGCATGTTAGTACTGCATTTACACCTTTATTATTAATTAAAAAAGTTAGAAATTCTTTGACATTTCAAATTGCATGTGAACCACACCAAAAAAAACTATGATGGAAAAAATTTTTTTTTCAATGTTTATGAGAAATTGTATTTGTATGAAACGTATAAAAACATATAATCTGAGAATTAGCAGTATTATTAACCCCATTAGAATGAATATAATTTTATTCAATTACTTTTAACTCGTGACTGATCAAAATTATGAAATGGACATATTTATTTCTAACAAAACAACATTAATATTACTCATTAATATTAAATAAAAATAAAAAAAATGACCCGGATGCAAAATGCATGAAATTTTTTTTTTTAAATGGTTATATATTCTTAAAAAAAAAATATATATATATGTAATGTGGACTCTGAGGATCTTAAAGTATTTGCAAAATTTCGCTCTTTCACCAAAAACTATTTTTTAGGAATTTTTATGCATGCATTCCGGGTCAGAATGGACCTGATTGCATTATGAGGGTTGAAACCTGTGCCTCATCAAGTTTGAATTAATTAGTCACCATTGAAACAATCAAAAGCAGGTGGTGATTCGCATTAATCCGTGAGCGTGTAAAAGTGAACGGTCTCGTTTCTCCACCTGTCATGACACGGCGTGTCTGCATGAACACTCGCCAGCGTGCATGTTGCATCATGGGTAATTAATGCGCATTGGGCCCGCTCCTCGCACTAAACAGTTGTGGAGCAAAAGTGCCCTGCTTTCCGGCTCAAGTGGGCAACAAGTGGCCAGTTGTTGGTCTGAATTCCTCCGACCGCTCTGCGTTTCGCTGGAGTCGTTCCCTTGGGTCGCCCGTTTATCCCGCCGCTCACATAGCTGGCATTCCTTCCCAGCATTCCCCAGAAAGAGAGTTTAGCTGGAGGGAAGAGGTAGAGACGGGCCTGTCTCTTTCTGCCCCGCTCCAGTCACTCGTGCTTTGAGTTGAACAGCATTCGGAGCGTCGCACCGTTCAGATGCAGTGCAGTATTGATGCCGCCAAAGGAGAGTTTAACTCTTGGATTAAATTCCTCTGATTATTTCATTTGCAAAATATCATCTAAATTATTATAGATGAGACGTGCCTCCAGTGAATGAAATGCGTTATAAATAAAAGATCTTTATGACGTTTTGTAATGCATACCTGACAACTAAATGCAATGCACTGGAAAAATAGGAAAAAATTATTTACTTTTTATATGGAATAAAAAAAAATATGAGAGTGTGTGTGTGAGAGTGTGTGTGTGAGAGAGAGTGTGAGA
>NW_015506802.1:182518-182760 GCF_001515645.1 Sinocyclocheilus grahami
GTGTGTGTGAGAGAGCGTGTGTGTGAGAGAGAGTGTGTGTGTGAGAGAGAGTGTGTGTGTGAGAGAGAGTGTGTGTGTGAGAGAGAGTGTGTGTGTGAGAGAGAGTGTGTGTGTGAGATTGTGTGTGTGAGTTGGTATGTGTTTGTTTAAAAGTAAGAGTGTGTGTGTGAGAGAGAGTGTGTGTGTGTGAGAGAGAGTGTGTGTGTGTGTGAGAGAGAGTGTGTGTGAGAGGTCGAGAGGTC
>NW_015506802.1:183366-195572 GCF_001515645.1 Sinocyclocheilus grahami
GCGTGTGCGTGAGAGGGCGTGTGCGTGAGAGGGCGTGTGCGTGAGAGGGCGTGTGCGTGAGAGAGCGTGTGTGCATGCGAGTGTGTGTGAGAGTGTGTGTTTGTTACAGTAGTTCTTTGTTTTATGTTTTTGTTCTGTGAAAAAGCAAAAGCACCAAAACAAATCTGGACTTTTTTTTCAATTAATTAAATTAAATTTTTTATATATTTAATTTAAAATGTAATTACATATAATGTATACAAATATATGCTCGAAATACATTATATATTTTTTATTTATGTATGTATATATTTATGCATGTGTGTGTGTGTGTATTTAATTATTTACTAATTTTTTGCAGTGTTTTTAAGTGATCACTCCAGCTTGTCTGCGTGTTTCAGTCCGCGGTTTTCTCTCTGGTCTCTCACAGATTGCTAAGATGGGAGGAGAGCAGATGCAGCATCTGAATAACTCGTCTCCGGTCGTCGATGCCTCGCTGTACGGCTATGGAGGGCAGAAACGCTCGCTGGACGAAGGAGGTACCTGGGGGTTTTGTGGTTAGAATTGTCTGCTAAATGATTAATTGTCGTCATGAGTTTTGTCACCAGTGTGCGATCAGTCACGTCTCAGTAATACAGCAGATACAGGACAAATGTGAAGTAACCCTGAGGTTAAAATCAATGCAGGACTTTATGAAGCGTTGACCTTTGACGACGAGCCATTGATTAGTGCTTCTGTTCTCGAGCTGCTTGTGAAACGTCAGAAACAGCGAGTCACATCATGGTTAAAAACTGGGCTGAAAATTAAAGTTAAAATCTGTGGAGAATTGTTTTTTTTTTCATTTATTAATGCAATGTTTTTTTCTGGCCTTAATTGTTATTGGCTATTACTAAAGGACAGCTTTATTAAGTAGCTCGGCATAATATATTTTTTGCATTTCTTTCTTAGAAACTCCCCAAAGTTATGTTGATTAATTATTATATTAATTAATAATTTTTATTATTAATTTTGCATCTTTTTATGCATCAAAAAACGTTTTTCTTGATACTTGCACTCCATGGCACTTTAAATTCAACATTTTCGTGTTTTAACTGAAACCAACATGAATACAGTATATAAGATATAAAAGGCTTTTCTGCAAATTAATGTAGTTATTCATATTTGACCAATAGAGGATGTAAACGTCACGAATCTCACCAAATCATGGCTTTAATATCTTAGAATTATGCTATTTCTATTCATTATTTATTTGCAATTCATTGAATGTCTAAAACTTTATTTGTTAGATAAATAAATAAATAATAATGATAATTACTGTTTTTAATCTATTATTAAATTTAATTTTTAAGTGTATTAAAACTATTTATTAAAACTTTTTAACCCCAACATTGTCTCAAAACGTGAAATATAATATATTAGTTATGACTGCATTTTTAAATCGGCATTTTTTTTAAACATTTGCATATTGTAAGGTTTGAAGCTTCTTCTGCCAGACTGTAATATGATGCTCTGTGTATTTTTCAGTAATAAACACTAATGTATTTTTCCTGTAATGTATTGTTTCTGTGAAGTGGCTAACCAGCTCGGTGCAATGGTACATGGTACAAGGTGAGAGCTTTAATTCATTAAAACTCTTATATTTCTATTTCTGTGCACCGCTGTAATGATGCTGTTGGTATGTGTTTGTTTAGGGCTATAATAACAGAAGACTTCAAAGTGCCTGATAAGATGGTTGGATTCAGTAAGTACTGATATTCTTCATATGGATTTTGCACAAACATTTGAGCTTTAGTAGTCTAATCATTAGTGTGAAATATCTAATGCAGCTTTTTTGTGATGTTAGATTTTATTTAATAGTTTATGAATGAATGCTCTAAAAGTGTGCAGATTTTTACTGACAGATCCTGCCGAGATTTATACTGATTTACTCACATTTACATTTTTTGGTGTAATTTAAAAAAAATATATATATATATATAAATATGTATATGGGTCAAAGACAAAAAAGGGTTTAAACACAAAAACAATACTGCTTTCAATTGTTGTTGTTTTCCCCAAAAATGTAAAAAAGTTTTCTGTTTAATGTAATTGTGTTTTTGTTTTTGTGTTTCCGAGCAAAAAATAAATATCATAACTTTTCCCCTGATTTACAGAAGAGACGCACTATAATGTCATTCAGTGTAACAATCTCGTCAGGCATATTTACAACAAAATCAATTTATGACACATTAAAAAACTAATTACTTTCCCCCCAAATACTAAGTTGTAATTAAATTTTAGTTTTTAAAATGTGCCACTATCCTAGGTTTCGCCCATTTGTCAGTAAGAATTTTTTACTCATTTAAAACACAATAAAATGTAATATGCACACTTATTCTTTTGTATATATTTTAATATGTACAGGTCAGAATAAGCATGTTGTTTGAATTTTAACATAACTAAGTGTTACACTGAATGACGATGCAACGTTATTTCAACCAAATTGTAACATTTTACTCTTCAAAAACGTATTTGAAATGTAGACACTTTACTCACATCTAATGTGCTTTCTATGGACATAAAATCACTTTCTGATGCGGACATCTTAACGTCTTTGGCCCATATATATATATATATGTGTGTGTGTGTGTGTATAAGCATTTACTGTTGTGTTCTGGAAAACTTGTATCCTGGTATGCACACAATTTTTGGCCTTTTAGAATCTGAACTCTGTATGTTTATTGAATTATTTTCTTCTTTAATGAATAGTAGTATGCATGCAGTTTTTGGCCTGATATAAGCTGATCTGTGTGTTTTTCTCGTCCGGCAGTCATTGGACGAGGCGGTGAACAGATCACAAGAATTCAGCTGGAATCCAACTGTAAGATCCAGATCGCTGGCGGTACGTTCTGATCGCATTACAGCCATTTTCTGCTTCTGTGAACCTCAAGTTTGTCTCGTTTGATCTCTTTACGTTTACGTCGTTCCTCAACAGAACTGGGAGAGTGAGGCGAATGTGGCGTGGCGTTTGCAACAGTGCATCTGTCTGATGTTGATTTATATTTGATTATAAATGTCTGAAAAACAACACAGTAGAAGGTTATGGGTTTGATTCCGAGGGAAAGCAAGAACTGATGAAATGTAAGCGTCGGTGCAAGGGAAAACAAGCGTCTGCCAAATGCCTAAATGTAAATAAAAAATGTTATAATAATGAAAATATTAAGATATTTTCAAAAAAATATGTATAATGTTATATTGAGATATATATATATAATAAAAAAATCATTAATAATTATTAAACTTTTATGTAATATTATATTGATATTTCATAGATATTTAATTAATCAGTATAAGTGCTAATTATACATTTGAGAATCTGATTGATGCTTATTAAACATATGATACATACAATTAAGTAGTAATTGATTTTATGAATAAAATAATATAGTAATTAAAACTATAAATATTCTAATAAAGCAAAAATATGTTGATATTAAATACATATTTAATTATAAATTGTAATATACATTTGAGAAATTATTTATTATATATATATATAAAATAAAAAAATCATTAATAATTATTATGATTTTATATAATTATGTAATATTATATTGATATTTCATAGATATTTAATTAATAAGTATAAGTGCTAATTATACATTTGAGAAACTGATTGATGCTTATTAAACATATGATACATACAATTAAGTAGTAATTGATTTTATGAATAAAATAATATAGTAATTAAAACTATAAATATTCTAATAAAGCAAAAATATGTTGATATTAAATACATATTTAATTATAAATTGTAATATACATTTGAGAAATTATTTATACATATTCTTCATTTTAATTTATAATAATTTGTGATCTTGCATTTATGCTAAATTGTGAAAATATAATATTCCTTATGCATACATGTAAATAAAAATAATATAATAATGAAACTATTTAAATATTATGATAAAATGTGTAATAAATATATTGATATTTAATACAATGTAATTAATAATAATCATATATTATAATACATTTGAGATTTTTTATTGATGCGTGTTCCTTAGTAATGAATGATTTTAATTTATTATAATTTCATTTTTGCAAAATGATATTTATTTTTACTAGATCTGTGCCTCTCTACAGTTTAGAATTTATGCGAAGAAATAAATTATTATTTCCTTTTTCCTTTCCAACACTCTCTAATGCCATTTTTGGGTGCATTTCTTACCAAATAGTGCCATTTATTATGATTTTAGCGATAAAGATTAACGTATAATGAGTACTGATTTTAAAAAATGTCAACGTGTTTGATCCATATGTAGTCATAACTTGATCGTTGTGGTATCCAGAGAGAAAACGAACTCTGAAGCTGTAAAGTGTTCATGCAAACATGGATATCACGATGTTCGATGGAAGTCACGTTAGCCACGAAGAGCTAAAGTTAGTACGATCGCACAGACTGAGCAGCAGCTCCTCGTTTGCCCACAGGCTGTGTTGTGCATTTTTTGGGGTTTCTAATTTGCAATGATTTGTCATGTCACCCCCACAGACAGCGGAGGTATGATGGATAGGCCTTGCACCCTGACTGGGACCCCAGAAAGCATTGAGTAAGAATGCAGCACCGCAGTTTAACCCTTGAGCACAAGCACAACGCATTATACGCTGCTGCTTTATTCGAGTCAGAATGCACTGAATGAGCGCCGGTCATTCGTCTGTCGTTCGTGTTTGTCAGGCAGGCCAAGCGGTTGTTGGGGCAGATCGTGGACCGGTGTCGGAACGGACCGGGCTTCCACACTCAGATGGACGGGAACAGCGCTGTCCAAGAGATCCTGATCCCGGCCAGTAAAGTCGGCCTGGTCATCGGGAAGGGAGGCGACACCATCAAACAGCTGCAGGTTTGTTCATTCTGGGAGATGATCAAGAAGATCCAGAACGATGCAGGAGTCAGGATCCAGTTTAAGCCAGGTCAGTGTTCACAAACCTCATGTTTGTGCAGCGTTAACATGCATGCAAGATACTGTCGAATTAGACACAGTTACGCTGTTTCGTAACAAAAATAATTTAATATCACCTAATATGTTGATGCTGAGTTTTTTTGTTTTTATTTTATATATATATATACGGATTAGACATAAAATAATGTGTTCAGAATCATTCATGCGTGTGAAAAAGGGATGAAATTTAAACGAATAGCTGTAATCTGGCTCATATTCTGACAGGATTCATGTCTTCGCCTTATAGATGATTCTCAGAAGCAAAACTGCTACAGAATGCGTCATATTCAGTGAGAAAGTGTGATGTGTGAGAGCAAAACAGGGCAGTATTTCTGAAATCAGCAGTGCTAATTATTAAGAAACAAGTGTTGGATTTCTTTTAGCTAATTCTGGTCCACATTGCGTCTTATTCTGGTCAGAAACAGAAAATGACGCTTGTGCGCGTGTTGTGTGTAATCAATTAAAGCCAAGTTAACCCTGTAAAGCCTGACATGGAATAGTCTAAAAAAAAATTTTTTTTTTGAAATGCATAAGTTTGTTAATGTTAATCATTGAGATTAATAAATTCACATACAGTATCAGTGTGATAGAGTAGTTTTGTGGTGTTAAAGCGGTGTAAATGAGCTGTAGCGGTTGTAATCTCCGGATCGGATCCGTGTCTGTTTCAGATGACGGGATGAGTCCGGACCGGATCGCTCAGGTCATGGGTCAGCCGGATCGGTGTCAGCACGCGGTTCACCTCATCAACGATCTGGTCCAGACGGCACAGGTACAATATTGTCTGTTTTTGCCTAATTGTGACAACGAAAATGGTTGCAATCAAAGCCACAGCAGAACCACTGAGCGTCTCTGATCAACATTCAGCGGTGTTTCGTTACTAAATGAATCAACAGTTTTGAATGAATCAAGTGAGTCAGTGATTCAGTGACTTCTGAATTAATCAACAGTTTTCAATGAATCAAGTGAGTCAGTGATTCAGTCACTTCTGAATTAATCAACAGTTTTGAATGAATCAAGTGAGTCAGTGATTCAGTGACTTCAGTCACTTCTGAATGAATCAAGTGAGTCAGTGATTCAGTGGATTCAGTCACTTCTGAATTAATCAACAGTTTTGAATGGATCAAGTGAGTCAGTGATTCAGTGACTTCAGTCACTTCTGAATGAATCAACAATTTTTGAATGAATCAAGTGAGTCAGTGTTTCAGTGACTTCAGTCACTTCTGAATGAATCAACAGTTTTGAATGAATCAAGTGAGTCAGTGATTCAGTGACTTCAGTCACTTCTGAATGAATCAACAGTTTTGAATGAATCAAGTGAGTCAGTGATTCAGTGACTTCAGTCACTTCTGAATGAATCAGTCATTTGAGCAAATCTGTTGAGTGATTGATTCAATAATGGCGCTTTTAGTTTCATCTTTAGAGTATCATCCAAGTTCATATCTCAGTGCTCGTTATAAAATTAATACCCATTTATTATTATTTCTAAAGCAATTTTTTTGGTAATGTCTATATTTATGATTTTCTTATTTAACACAATAATGACTTTAAATGGAGTCAGCCGGAATTGATGTGCAGCTAATTATTTAATAATTACACATGATGAATGAATTCGATGCAATATTTGAATGGCTTGTCTGGTGTTCAGGAGCGCGATGGGTTCGGAGGCCCGGTTGGACCCAGAGGTCGCGGCAGAGGTCGCGGGGATTGGAGCATGGGATCTCCCGGAGGCCTGCAGGAAGTGACCTACACAATACCAGCTGATAAGTGCGGCCTCGTGATCGGGAAAGGTTAGGACTTCCTCTGCATTCGACACTTTTATTAAAGCAACCTTATAAGCACGTCGCAAACTGTACATTATTATTGTATTGGAATGAAAGCATTGATTCATTAGCAGATCAAAGTGGAGTCGGTTTTTAGTTCGCTTGTGGTTTTTCTGAAGTGTCAGTGTGTGTATAAGTGACCCTTGTGTAAGTGTTCACTCTGTAGGGAGCTTTTGAGCGCTTCATTGCAACACAATGAGGTAAAACATCTTCTGGGTGGTCTAAAACACCGCTGTTCATCTGAATCTGAATGAAGCGCTTGACATTCACACTTTTTTATTTTTTGAGTTTAAGTGCATAGCAGGGTGATTATCATACATTAAAATCATTTTTTTTTAATTGTATTACTCAGGGTGGGTGGGGGGGACATTAAGATACAAATATTTTAAAAAAGCCTTCAGCTAGAACCTCAAAGTAAATGAAAATGAGAAAACAACCTAAAATGAATAAGAATGACAACATGTAACAAATTTACAAAAGTTTCAGCTAAAATTAAAAGGAAAGCATTGAAGTCAAACCAGATGTTTAAATTAAAATTGTATTTCTGTTAGTTGCAAAGGCAACATTTCTTGTTTTCATTCAAGTACTAAAATAAATGAAATGAAATAAACTAAAACATTATTTAAAAAAATTGTAAAAACGACAAAAGCACAAAATGACCAATTAACATAAACAATAAAATATAAAACTTTCATTTAAGTTGAAGTACTAAATAACTAATTAATAAAAAAGTCTTTAATAACAAAAAAATCACACACACACACAACAAAACCTAAAATGAAAATATATTTAAAAAAACTGATTTAAAATGTTTTCAAAAACTTAATTATTACAGACATAAACAATAATATCAAAGTAACCTGAAATGAAAAAAATATATTAAAAAAAATGATTTTTTTTCTTGGCATTGGGCATTTTATGTTTAGACACCGAGTTATGAATACAACTAATCTAAGTTATATGTCATCACTAATAGCTTGTTAGTGTAATGTTGATTCATCCGTGCACAGCAGATCACCTCAGATTCGTTTTGCATGAATTATTGGGTGGGATTGAGCAGATGTGCGTTCTCAGACTCGACATCTCATTGTTAGATGCTCTTTTCAGTGCGAGTTAAAGACCACCAGTTAGCAGCGTCTCACGGCTTTAACCAGCATCCTTTAACTAAACCGGTCCGTCCGTGAACTCGGCTCTTTATGACGCCGGAGCTCATAATGGCTTCATTAATGCAGCGGTTAAATTTGTGTGACAATAAGGCGCCTGGATGAGTGAACAAATGTTCAGACAGCACTGTGACTCTCTTTAGCCCAGGCTCTTGTGTTTGCACACCTCGATCCCCCCCGAGCTGCTGATTTAACCGTTCAGTTTGGGAGGCATTTAATTATTTATTTATTTTAAATTATTTTTATTTTCATTTTTTTAACAATCCCTTGTGTCCATATACTTTTTTTTTTTTTAAACCATTGTAGACTGTATGGCTGTTTAGTGAGCAGGTCTTACGTATTTATTAATTTATTAATGTAATTGTTTATTTGTTTGTCCCTGAATTTTCTATTTGGTCATTTTATTTAAAAATTATTATTATTATTTTTTTTTTTTTTTAATGGTAACCTTTTATTTTATTTTTGTCCTCTGTGTTACGCTTTTATTTTTATTTTTAACAATTTTTTTTATTTTGGTTTTTATTTATTTATTTATTTATTTTTAGCTGTCCTTTTTAACCCATTTTAGCAGGCGTTATACACTTGTGTTTTTAATTGTTTTATTTGCTTATCCATGATGTTTATAACTGGTTATTTTATTTCTTTTTAACTTTAATTTTATTTTTATGTGTTTTAATTATTTACTTATTTTTCCCTTGTGTCCACATACTTTTTAAACCAAATGTTGATTATGTGGTTGTTTAGCAAGCAGTTGTTTTGCGCCTGTATTTTTAAAGTTTGATTGTCCGTCATGTTTCTAATTGTTTTTTTTATTATTTCGTTTTATTTAACTGGTGTTATCTTTTTTAATTTATTTAATTTCTGTCCCTGGTGTGTTTAACATGAAGTCTAGTTAAAACTCCCAGTGGTTTGAGACCGCACATATTGCATGTGATCGATCTGTGTGAGGAACAGAGCTTGTTACCGGATGGTGTTCATGTGTTTGTGTTCTGCTCAGGTGGAGAGACCATAAAGAGCATCAACCAGCAGTCTGGAGCTCATGTGGAGCTGCAGAGAAATCCTCCTCCGAACACCGACCCAAACGTGCGGATCTTCTCCATCCGTGGATCTCCTCAGCAGATGGAGATGGCCAGACAGCTGATCGACGAGAAGATCGGGGTGAGTGATCCGTTTCTCAGCGCTTTCTGTTTGCAAGTGCATTGTGTGCAGAAGCGTTCAAAAGTTTCAAAAAGGCTCACCAAGACTGCATTTATATGATCAAAAATACAATAAAACCCGCTGTTTTCTGTGTGAATCTCTGTTAAACTGTAATGTATTTCTGTGATGCGCAGCTGTATTTTCAGCATCATTCCTCCAGTCTTCAGTGTCACATGATCTTCAGAAATCAGTATAATATGCTGATCTGCTGCTCGAGAAACATTTCTGATTATTATCAATGTTGTGGAAACTGATACATTTGAATTTTCAGGATTCACAGATGAACAAAGTTCAAAAGAACAGTGTATATTTGAAACATTGTAACATTACAAAGCATTTACTGCTACTTTTGATCAATTTAATGCATCCTCGATGAATAAAAGCATGAATTTCTTATAACCATTTGACCCTAAACTTGAAGCATATGTCCAAGTTGAGTTTCTGTAGACTGTCCTCAGTCATTACTAACGGGCTGTTAATGACTGATTCTGGTTCTTCTTCATGAAGGCGTCTGGAATGGGAGGAAGCAGCAGTTTTGGACTCAGTCCTTTCACCCAAGGGCCAGCGACTCCTCATCAGAAGTGAGTTTCTTCCTTTATTTCCTCTCTGCCAGTGACTTTATTCTGACCTAAGTTTCAGGTTATTTTTAGTCAGAATATAGAGTTTCCCTCCGGGATGATGTTTCGTTTGCTTGTTCAGAGTACATGTAGTACTCATACTCGGTACTCTGAGTAGAAGGCAGTTATATGAGCCTAAAATTCAAGATATGAGGCAAAAAAATCACCCTCTTATATTTATATTTTAGCTATATCACACCAGCAAGAGTGCTGTTTTCCACCAATATCTGCACCACTGCAAATGAGATTTATACAGCAGCTCAATAAACAAGAAATTAATATCGTGTTGCATTTTATGCGCAATATTGTCTGCTTTTGCTTAATGTCGGTAAGCGTCTCTGATCAACACGCAGCAGTGATTCGTTACTGATTGAATCAACATATCTGAACAAATCGAGTGAGTCAATGACTCATTCGTAAAGAGTCACTTGCTTTGTTTTTGAATGAATCGGCCATTTGAAGAAATCAAGTGAGTCAATGAATCACTCAGTAAGACTCAGTAATTTCATATTTAAAGCATAATTTCATTTTTTTTTTAAAGTTTTCATATTTCAATATTGAGTAACAAAACAAAACTACCCATTTATTATCATTATGCATACAATGTTGAATCAAGATTGTCTTTTGTTATTTAACACAATAATGACTTTAAATGCTCTTTTGGAGGGTAATTTCTCAGCTTAATTTGATGTGCAATTAATTAATCTTCACATCACTTAATTAATTAATTAAAAACCACTTGATAGTGCCAAAGATTTGATGTACTGAACCTCCAGAGCATGTGTAATTCTACATCAGACGCGTTCAGGTGAACGGTTTTAGTGTGTTTCAGACCAGGTCGATTATCTGTGGGTTCCTGTGCAGTGCTTGTAATGCTGATGCTGTGTTTGTGTTGTTCTGTGTGTTAGTGGTCCGCAGACGTTCATGACTGGAGGTTGGGGAACCACGTACCAGACATGGCAGCCTCAGAGCCAGCAGGACCCCAGTAAGACTCGCTTTAAGCTTCGCTGTTTCTTCTGAGGAACAGCGCTTTCCTTTAGATTCACGTCGTTTTGCTAATTTCAGGTCACAATGCATCTCAGACCGGCCAGATGGACTATTCCAAAGCGTGGGAGCAGTATTATAAAAAGCTAGGCAAGTGTCTCAGACACTTAGCTGCGTTTCATCCTGAAGGTTTGGGTGAGACGCCGGGACTCTTAAGAGACGCGGCTGAGAGCGCTTTATTAGCCCGACTAACAATTTTCCCGGTCTGCTGTATTATTTTCTGCCACTTTTTTTGTTTTGGATGGACTGGAATACTGTTGTTTTTCGTTACTCGTCCTGATAAAAGCCTCGGACGAGCACAAAAAGCCCAACAGGACGCGATCCGTTATCGACATTCACAGCGTCATAACCGTAAAAGTCTTTGCGCAATTTTCCTAAAAAGACAAAAAAGATCTGCACTGCAAGAACAAAATTCATAGAAAACAATATCCTGGAAGAAAGTTACCTTTTCTCTGTTACTTTATGAACTTTACCTTTAACGCTTAACTTAATATTCATTGCTTTTGCAGGTTTATTTATCATCGGTATCATCGAAGTTGCAACTAGGGCTGTGTTGTTAGTTTGTAGAATTTTTTTTATTAAAAAATTGCTATTGGGATTTAAAATGCTGTTTAAAAAAAAAAATTTTGTTTTGTGCTTGCTTATAGGGTGAGGCCAAAATTTCGATATTGTATATCAGTATGGCTATAATAATAATGAAAGTTATTATTATTATAAATAAAAATACTAAACAAATAAGAGACATTGCTAATGTAATATTTTACTTTAAAATGAAAAAAAGAAAATGGTAGTAGAAAAATATTAATAATGCATAATTTTATTTGACTTTTTAACTGTAATACACAACACTAAGATTTATGGCTGCTCAAATTTCTAGATTTTCAAATGTTGAAAACGGTCAAACGTTTATTCTGACGCAGGAGCACTTAAAGCTTCTCTTTCTTTGACGAGCGCTTCTTGTTATAAATTTGTGAAGATGTGTTTTGTTCCCAAATGCACATTAACGTTACTCTGAGCATTATGCAGATGGAGTTCATGTGAATCATTTGCTGTGAACCGAGACGGTCAGGAGCTGCTGGTGTGTAAATGAACAGTGCCACGGTTCACTCACTGTGTGTATGTGTGTTTAAATGAATTGCAGCCTTATGATTTCGGTTTTATTCTGATTAATCAAGCAGCTCTAGATGTAACTGATGTTCCTGGATCAAACTGAGACTGAGTTTGTGTGTTTTGTCTTCGCAGGTCAACAGAACCAAGGCCAGAGCAGCGGCTCCGACTACAGCAAAGCATGGGAGGAGTATTACAAGAAACAGAGTAAGAGAACGTCTGTCCTCCTGATGCAGTCAAACCCAGCTGGACTTCAGTGTTCTCATCCTTCTGTCTGTGTGTGTGTGTGTGTGTGTGGGT
>NW_015506802.1:195708-196885 GCF_001515645.1 Sinocyclocheilus grahami
TCTGTGTCTCTCTCTGTGTCTCTCTCTGTGTCTCTCTCTGTCTCTCTCTGTGTCTCTCTGTGTCTCTCTGTGTGTGTGTGTGTGTGTGTTCAGCTCAGGCCGCCG
The DNA here is from genome assembly GCF_001515645.1 of Sinocyclocheilus grahami. Taxonomy (NCBI): domain Eukaryota; kingdom Metazoa; phylum Chordata; class Actinopteri; order Cypriniformes; family Cyprinidae; genus Sinocyclocheilus; species Sinocyclocheilus grahami. Next base: position 195,814 of record NW_015506802.1, read on the forward strand.
GTCCTGGATCTCAGCAGAGCTCTCCTCCAGACTATAGCGCCGCCTGGGTGGAGTATTACAGACAGCAGGGGGCGTATTATGGCCAGGGACAGACGCAGGCTCCTGGCCTCCCGGTAATAAACACACTCCACCAACACCATCACCTTTATAGATATATATCATATAATGATATCAACATACAATACCGCTCAAAAGTGTGCAAGAATTGAGATGTTTTTGGAAAAAAGTCTCTTCTGTTCACCAAGGCTGCATTTATTTGATCAAAAATACCGTAAAAATTATGAAATATTTTTAAGATTTAAAACAGCTGTGTTCTGTGTGAATCTCTGTTAAACTGTAATGTATTTCTGTGATGCGCAGCTGTATTTTCAGCATCATTCCTCCAGTCTTCAGTGTCACATGATCTTCAGAAATCAGTATAATATGCTGATCTGCTGCTCGAGAAACATTATTTTTGAAAACACTTAAAAAAAAAAAAAAAAGTATTAATTTCTTCTTTTTTTTGAAGGACGCTTTGAATTGATCAAAAGTGACAGTAAGGACATTTACAATTTTGCAAAACATTTCTATTTCAAATAAACGCTGTTCTTTTGAGCTTTCTGTTCATCTGTGAATCCTGAAAAATAAAATGCATCACAGTTTCCACAAAAATATTGTGCAGCACGACATTTTAACATTGATAATAATCAGAAATGTTTCTGGAGCAGCAGATCAGCATATTATACTGATTTCTGAAGATCATGTGACACTGAAGACTGGAGGAATGATGCTGAAAATACAGCTGCACATCACAGAAATACATTACAGTTTAACATATAATCACACAGAAAACAGCTGTTTTACTTTCGAATAATATTTCACAATTTTTACTGTATTTGAGCAAATAAATGCAGCTTTTGTTCTCTTGCAAAAGCATTCCTGGGAAACCTTTCATTCACCTGCAAAGGAACTGAAAAGTTTCACCATGTCCCTTTAAGGGGCTCCGTAGAAGAGACTTCTTTGGAAACCATGAAAACTAATAATTGTAATTTTTAGTTTGTGGACTCTCACGCTGTGATTTTTCTCCTCTCGT
>NW_015506803.1:0-1367 GCF_001515645.1 Sinocyclocheilus grahami
TTTTTTTATATAACTCTGATTGTATTCGTCTGAAAGAAGGCTGAGTCATTGGGTAATTTACATTTCCCTTTAAGCTCTCACTGGAAAGAAAACATCTCAATTGTTTCTTGGCAATGAAATTATACTGTAAAATTGAGAAAAGCAATATATAACAACAATAATGCATTCAACTCTCATGAAATATCAATGCAGAAATTTAAATTTTCTACCATTAAAAACTTCAACAGTTTCATGGAGGATCTCAATATTGCAACAATTCAGAGATCTCAAAATGAACTCAAACATTTCCCATCAAACTCTTCCAAGACCAAAAGGTCTGAGCTGCTATCCACATTCACTTGATACTTTTACTGTACAGTAAGTCATCATGTGCGTCTATTTTTGTATATCCTATAAATGTAAGGAGAAACATCTAAAATTAAGCCACCTCTGAGCGGTAAAATGTTCCTCTGGGCAACTCTTGTTGCAACTCCATCTTACTCTTCATTAAACACACTTTATATTTCACCAGCAACCACAAATACACACTCTAACTATCGATCACATTTTATCACGGCTCTAACATCCAACACAATACGACAGAGACGAGGCCATTAATCCACATCACAGTGATGAAGCTCCTGCCGTCCAGCCCTTCCTTTGTCAAGCACCCAACACAGTGACCAGCCAAGTATTCGTTCACCTCATACCATATAATACATTCATGTCTAAAATAGCTTAACCAAACACATAAAAATAAACCTAAGCTTTAGCCGCAAAAGATGAGCTCAAGCAGGTGCAACAGAGTATCTGTGGCAACACATATATCTCTTCGCATTAAACTAGCTTCTCGAATGTCTACGAGACATTGAATAATGGAATATATTTTAAGAGACGCAGCATTTTTAGTGAGCCAGAGCTTGTCTTTCATTGGGCTGCACATGGCATACTGAGTCCCAAAGGTTTTAATGTCAAATCAAGGGATGAAAATAAAGCAAGGGATGATCTATCATCTCAACGGGACACATTGAAAGCACACCATAGGGCTTAGAGAGGGCTAATATATGAAAATGGGCAGCAGTCTTCATCCGAAATACAACTGTCACACATTTCCACTTGTTTGGCCTTATGAGGTACCTTAAACCATGAGATTATGCTTTTCTTAAACCGACCTTGTTGAAGCTCACTGATCCTCAAAGCAGGATTGGAGGGGAGTCGCTCCTTCTACTGCCAGAGATGGAGAATTCTCTGTGCGCGGCTTTGAATCAAATGCCAAAGATGGAGAATTCGCAGATCCTGAGAATGAACATCTTTGGTTAATTATCTTGCTAATGCAGTCATCCATCTCATAATGAGAAGAACCCAACCGATGAGAAGGTGACAAAAAA
>NW_015506803.1:4234-25065 GCF_001515645.1 Sinocyclocheilus grahami
GGTTAATATCACTCCTCACTAGGCTAGGAATACTCTGAGAGATCCGAGCAGTTTCTGTCTCTATCTTTCACTTTCTCCATTCCCCAATGTCTATCCGTGACATATCATTCATCAGCCCGTGCTCCGAGTGGAGGTCCGTTGGGACGGAAGCTCCAAACAGACCAAACGTATCACTATCTGGGACGAAGCAGGAGGACATGTCAATCAGACCGTGGCCAATTGGGAATCAGCATGTGCTTTGCAACAGCATCCAATAATAACAAATCCAAGACTTCATCATCTCTATTATTTTTAACATTTTATGTTTATGTGCAGAACAGCGGGTAAACCGGAGTAAGCCCGGGTGGTCTAATTTCAGCATGTGCAAAAAAGGAGAGCTGAAAACCATGAGTAAGTTGTTTTTTTGTTGTTGCATAAGATGCAAATGTTCTGCCATCTCCACCAAGTCTAGCATAACTAGCAAGTTCTACCCCAATCAATCAGCCTTCCCAAAAAAGTCCAGAACCAAACCAGCAATATCCAGTATAAACAAGTCTGAATATGCATACTTGTCTAAGAAAGGAGTGCATAATAACTGGATAAAACAGCATTAGCATTGCCATTCATCTCAATGGCAGCTGAAGTTTCGCTCCAGGCCGACAACGCAGTCCAAATCAAACTTTCATGAATATGTTATCAGTTCAGATCTCTCCCTCTCCCAATGCCCTGACAGAAGTGTGGTGGTCTCTCTCAGGCACACACGTTTCGTCTCCATAGGCACACGTGAGGACATCTTCCCTCCATGTGCCATCAACCTTTAACAAAGCTGTGTGCTACAGAGCGCTAAAAATCCTTTGCTATTTTACCACTCTTATTCTAATTTTAGCAAGAGGTTAGAAGAAGTTGGTTGAAAGTAGAGAAAAGTACTGACAGATCAGGAAGTGGGAAGCAGTTAGGCTGACAGCCCGAGGTAGGCCACTTTTACAGTGGGTAAATACACTTTGCCTGCATAAATAACTCTAATATCAACTGTTAGCCACAGTTCTGACCTTCGCTTAGATTTCACTGGTACACTACAATCTAGGTCCATAACTTTGAGGTAAGAACCAAAGAGGATGCAGAAAGTAACCCAGGTCAACCACAATGCCACTCGTTTTTTTCGTCTGGATATGTTAATTTATGCAAAAGTGCATAAAAAGGTAATTCAGACTTGAAAATATCTCTTTTGTGATGAACATGTTTTTAATTTCTTTATTAAAATTTGACATGGCTGTCCTGGTTTCATAATGATAGGAAGTACTGTTTTAAAATATAAATATTCGAAAAACTTCCACCAAAATAAAATGGGAATATATATATATACAGTGGGTACGGAAAGTATTCAGACCACCTTAAATTTTTCACTCTTTGTTATATTGCAGCCATTTGCTAAAATCATTTAAGTTAATTTTTTTCCTCATTAATGTACACACAGCACCCCATATTGACAGAAAAACACAGAATTGTTGACATTTTTGCAGATTTATTAAAAAAGAAAAACTGAAATATCACATGGTCCTAAGTATTCAGACCATTTGCTGTGACACTCATATACTGAACTCAGGTGCTGTCCATTTCTTCTGATCATCCTTGAGATGGTTCTACACCTTCATTTGAGTCCAGCTGTGTTTGATTATACTGATTGGACTTGATTAGGAAAGCCACACTCCTGTCTATATAAGACCTTACAGCTCACAGTGCATGTCAGCGCAAATGAGAATCATGAGGTCAAAGGAACTGCCTGAAGAGCTCAGAGACAGAATTGTGGCAAGGCACAAATCTGGCCAAGGTTACAAAAAAATTCTGCTGCACTTAAGGTACCTAAGAGCACAGTGGCCTCCATAACCCTTAAATGGAAGACGTTTGGGACGACAAGAACCCTTCCTAGAGCTGGCCGTCCGGCCAAACTGAGCTATCGGGGGAGAAGAGCCTTGATGAGAGAGGTAAAGAAGAACCCAAAGATCACTGTGACTGAGCTCCAGAGATGCAGTCGGGAGATGGGAGAAAGTTGTAGAAAGTCAACCATCACTGCAGCCCTCCACCAGTCGGGGCTTTATGGCAGAGTGGCCCGACGGAAGCCTCTCCTCAGTGCAAGACACATGAAAAAACACCTGAAGGACTCCAAGATGGTGAGAAATAAGATTATCTGGTCAGATGAGACCAAGATAGAACTTTTTGGCCTTAATTCTAAGCGGTATGTGTGGAGAAAACCAGGCACTGCTCATCACCTGTCCAATACAGTCCCAACAGTGAAGCATGGGGGTGGCAGCATCATGCTGTGGGGGTGTTTTTCAGCTGCAGGGACAGGACGACTGGTTGCAATCGAGGGAAAGATGAATGCGGCCAAGCACAGGGATATACTGGACGAAAACCTTCTCCAGAGTGCTCAGAACCTCAGACTGGGCCGAAGGTTTACCTTCCAACAAGACAATGACCATAAGCACACAGCTAAAATAACAAAGGACTGGCTTCACAACAACTCTGTGACTGTTCTTGAATGGCCCAGCCAGAGCCCTGACTTAAACCCAATTGAGCATCTCTGGAGAGACCTAAAAATGGCTGTCCACCAACATTTACCATCCAACCTGACAGAACTGGAGAGGATCTGCAAGGAAGAATGGCAGAGGATCCCCAAATCCAGATGTGAAAAACTTGTTGCATCGTGAAAAATTTAAGGGGTCTGAATACTTTCCGTACCCACTATAGATATATTTTTTAAATATCATAAATTTCAATAAGTTTTAGGGGTTTAACAGCACATGACATTTTAAAACCTGAACCAAGCTTGGCATGAGGCTTTTTTTTTTCGTTATGTGGCAAAATATGAACATTATTTTTTAAACAGACATTAAAAACACTCATCAGCATAGGAGAAGTTTTAGTCATTGAATTTCTGAATGGTATTTAAATCCATCTTGAAACAAAAATTAATAGAACAAGACAAAAACTTTTAATAAAATAAAAAAAACAGCATCATAACCAATTCCCATTTATCTCAACAACAGTTACTCTGCTAACTAGTCGATTTTAAATACATGCAGTTTTGCACTTGACCTGCATCTCTCTTCTTCTATTCTCTCTGACTCACACTGAGCACACGGTCTGACCTGAAGCAAAAAACCACAGATGATGGCGCAGGTCTGTGTGTGTTTACAGAGAGCCAGTGAATCAGCACTCCGGCAAACACAGCCAATCCAACGGCTCACAACAGGAACAAGACAAAATCTCAACCCATGATGAAGTCCTAGAAAAGTGGATCAAGATGTGGGCCATTAGTGCCCAACTTCAAAACTGCAGGATCCACGTGGAGAGGATCAAAGCTGGATTTGTGTTGATCCCTACACATGCTCCAACACTGTTAATACGGCCATCCCAGACCTCTTGCTCTTTTAATGGCCTAAATCTTGGCTAAGTGACGAAATGGCACGATAACAGCATCAGGATGCAGTCTGAAATGCTCGCCAGAAGGATAGAGAGGGAGCCGCCACATGTGACAACCTTCCAAGAGAGAAAGTTTTTACTGCAAGCGCACAGCTGGAGTGCACAGCTGGGACGATCGTAAGCATGCAGCTGCGATGACCTGAGGCTCACAAAGTGCCCGCTCAGAGAAAACGAACTGTGCCAAATCAGTACCAGCAAGACCGGTTCAACCAAATGTTAGTATACAAGTTAGTATACAACGCCGCAGGATCACTGGCTTCCCGAGAGCACAGGTGCGAGGAAAAGCTTCAAAGCCCGCCTATTGTTGACACGGTCTAAAAATGAAGCCCAACCCAGTCACTGAGGATGTTTAGACAAAAGTAAAACCATAGTGCAAACACAAGAGACTGAACCCATTTGAACAGAATATGGAAGAATGTGGTCTAAACAAAGCTTTAATGACCTGGTTTTAGTCTCACATTGATATTCATCACCCAAAGCAGGGAAGTAACAGAACAGTTTCAACCCAATAAAACTACAACAGCAACAACATCGCAGATTCTCTTTACGCTTCCACTGACACTTATTAAGCGATGTTAACACCTTCATTCAAACCTGTCTGCATCTGTAATTAATTAATGTATTGCCAGAAGCAGTAATGACATGCGCTGCAACACTATCCACTAAACCAGGAAATTGATCTTGCCAGGCTTTGGAGGGTGGGGGTGTTGATGCCCATCAGATGATATCTGGAGCCATAAGAAACAATAGCAATCTGGTTTTATGCAGTGGAAGAGATATTGTCATGCTGGAAAGCATTTTCTTGGATAGGATTTGTATATTGTACATATTTAAGTGCAAGATCAACATTTTTTCAGAAAGGGAAATGCTCAATGATGAGTGAATTTTAAATGTGTACACACATTTGGGGTCAGTAATTTAAGAGATCAATTAATGCATGGACATTAAATTGATAAAAAAGCAAAAATTTTAAAGTTACAAATAAATAATTTGTAAAAATAACTTGTTCTTTTGAACTCTATGCATCAAAGATTATTTCAGTGCTGATAATAAGAAATATTTGAGCAGCAAATCAGCATATTAGAATGATTTCTGAAGGACACTGAAGACTGGAGTAATGATGCTGAAAATTCAATTTTGCCTTCACAGAAATAAATTACATTTTAAAATATTGAAATACAAAATAATTTAAATTTGTAATAATATTTTACAATATTACTGCTTTTAATATATTTTTGATCAAATAGATGCTGGCTTGGTGAGCTCAAGAGACTTCTTTCAAAAACAATTAAAAATTGTACCCACCAAACATCTGAATACAGTGTATACCTGATAAAAATAGACTGCCGACATTTACACTAAGCTTACAGAAATCAGTTAAAAGCTACAAAATTCCAGTTTAAGCTGAAGAGTGTAATTTTAAAGGGGTCATCGGATGCCCATTTTACACAAGTTGATATGATTCTTTAGGGTCTTAATGAAAAGTCTATAACATACAAACCCGATTCCAAAAAAGTTGGGACACTGTACAAATTGTGAATAAAAACAGAATGCAATGATGTGAAAATTTCAAATTTCAATATTTTATTCAGAATACAACATAGATGACATATCAAATGTTTAAACTAAGAAAATGTATAATTTTAAGGGGAAAATAAGTTGATTTTAAATTTCATGGCATCAACACATCTCAAAAAAGTTGGGACAAGGCCATGTTTACCACTGTGTGGCATCCCCTCTTCTTTTTATAACAGTCTGCAAACGTCTGGGGACTGAGGAGACAAGTTGCTCAAGTTTAAGAATAGGAATGTTGTCCCATTCTTGTCTAATACAGGCTTCTAGTTGCTCAACTGTCTTAGGTCTTCTTTGCCGCATCTTCCTCTTTATGATGCACCAAATGTTTTCTATGGGTGAAAGATCTGGACTGCAGGCTGGCCATTTCAGTACCCAGATCCTTCTTCTACGCAGCCATGATGTTGTAATTGATGCAGTATGTGGTCTGGCATTGTCATGTTGGAAAATGCAAGGTCTTCCCTGAAAGAGACGACGTCTGGATGGGAGCATATGTTGTTCTAGAACTTGGATATACCTTTCAGAATTGATGGTGCCTTTCCAGATGTGTAAGCTGCCCATGCCACACGCACTCATGCAACCCCATACCATCAGAGATGCAGGCTTCTGAACTGAGCGCTGATAACAACTTGGGTTGTCCTTGTCCTCTTTAGTCCGGATGACACGGCATCCCAGTTTTCCAAAAAGAACTTCAAATTTTGATTCGTCTGACCACAGAACAGTTTTCCACTTTGCCACAGTCCATTTTAAATGAGCCTTGGCCCAGAGAAAACGCCTGCGCTTCTGGATCATGTTTAGATATGGCTTCTTTTTTGACCTATAGAGTTTTAGCCGGCAACGGCGAATGGCACGGTGGATTGTGTTCACCGACAATGTTTTCTGGAAGTATTCCTGAGCCCATGTTGTGATTTCCATTACAGTAGCATTCCTGTATGTGATGCAGTGCCGTCTAAGGGCCCGAAGATCACGGGCATCCAGTATGGTTTTCCGGCCTTGACCCTTACGCACAGAGATTGTTCCAGATTCTCTGAATCTTTGGATGATATTATGCACTGTAGATGATGATAACTTCAAACTCTTTGCAATTTTTCTCTGAGAAACTCCTTTCTGATATTGCTCCACTATTTTTCGCCGCAGCATTGGGGGAATTGGTGATCCTCTGCCCATCTTGACTTCTGAGAGACACTGCCACTCTGAGAGGCTCTTTTTATACCCAATCATGTTGCCAATTGACCTAATAAGTTGCAAATTGGTCCTCCAGCTGTTCCTTATATGTACATTTAACTTTTCCGGCCTCTTATTGCTACCTGTCCCAACTTTTTTGGAATGTGTAGCTCTCATGAAATCCAAAATGAGCCAATATTTGGCATGACATTTCAAAATGTCTCACTTTCAACATTTGATATGTTATCTATATTCTATTGTGAATAAAATATAAGTTTATGAGATTTGTAAATGATTCCATTCCTTTTTTACTCACAATTTGTACAGTGTCCCAACGTTTTTGGAATTGGGTTTGTATATATAATAAACTATAATGCATGGTGGAAATTTCTGAGAAACATCTGTCCCACTGTACAGAAACAGTGCATTGAAAGTGACCTAATAGAATCATTTAACATCATTTCGGCTTGTGTACTGTAGTTAATGCAAAAGCAACCAAGTGTGAAAGCAAGTGTCTTTTAGCTGGTCTAATCACCTGGGTAAATTCTGATTTAATGCATTCAAGTAATCCCATTTCTCTCTCTTCCCCAGTGCAAGCGTCTGGAACAAGAGCTGCTTCGTGTGAAAGAGCCGTGCCATAATTCTGCAAACAGCACCCGCCACCTGGCTGCCCAAAACAATCGGGAACGAGCGAGCAAGGTAAAACACACACACACACACTCCTCCCACGTGGGAAGCAGCCTCTGGAAATGAATGTGATGAGCCCCCGGGTTAGCCTGCGCTAGCTTTCAGCGAATACACGTAACACGCCAGGGTGTTTGCCAACAACACCATTCTCGAATCCGACCTTCACCGTACGTGCAGTCCCGCATACGATGCCCCTTTCAGACCATCATTACGCTCTCCACTGTATCATTCATTAACTTCTATTTGCTCTCTCCTGCTCTTGTTTTCCAGCGATTTGCAGCGATAGACTGGTGGCCCCGGGTGTCTGTTTGACAGGGTTTTAGGATGACACAGGCTGGTCAGTGTGCTGCGATGCCTCGCCGCGGGTCTGTCAGGGAGACGCAGGGCAAACATGAGCCTATTTGATTTGCTGTATTTATCTGATGCAGCCAGAGCCCTTGAGTTTAATGCAGAGTGCTGTAAAAGGGCTGTCATTAGATAGAGCTGAGTAAACACGTGCTGAGAGAGACTGGGCCGAGCAGGGGGCTGGTTTCAGCAGGGGTGCTGAGTCAGGGCCATGCCCCGGACATTTAACACACTTACAAACCTGCATCTTAAGTGAATATACGAACGCACTAACTGCATTTGATGTCATCATCCACTTAACCTCACCACCCACTGGGCTGATGATGTCAGAGCGGAGGTTGAGCTTGTGTTATTGTTAGCATGGTGACAGTTTTTATTTGATTTAATTTGATTACTTAGTGTGTGTATTTTTCCCTTCAACATACAAAGTTTTATTCTTCGCATATATCTATATATCAGTGTAATGGCAGTGAGATATTTGCTGTTATTGAATCTTTTTTGGTAATTGATTATGATAAAACCCTCTCAGAAAAGTAAATAAATTTATATTTATTACCTAGATTTAATATTATTAATGATATTAATAACAAAAAGTTAATAATATGTCTAGATAATTTCATAAATAATCAAAAGTAAGTTAAAATAAATAATTTATAATTTAATTTTAATTGAATTATTATTATGAATAGTAATAATAATAATAACAACAACAAAAAGTTAATAGGCAGCAAAAATCGGACTGACATATCATATTAGTAAGAACATAAAATCAGGTGTTAAAAAAGCTATGTCTATTGTTTTGTTGTTGTTTATTGGAATGTGTCACCATCAGATCAGATTTCAAGCTGTTTTTATCATCATTTGGGAAGCTTCACATTTTTGTATATCCTCGAAAGGAATAGTTAACCCAAAAAATTAAAATTTGTTTAAAAATGTACTCAGGCCATCCAAGATGTAGATGAGTTTATTTTTGGAACAGATCATTGGAACTGATTTAAATCAATTTGGCATTCCATCACTTGCTCACCAATGGTTCCTCTGCAGTGAATGGGTGCCGTCAGAATGAGAGTCCAAACAGCTGATAAAAACATCACAGTAATCCACAAGTAATCCACATGACTCCAGTACATCAATTAACATCATGTGGAGTGAAAAGCTTTGTGTTTGTAAAAAAAAACTAATCAATCATTAAGATGTTTTTAACGTCAAACCATTGTTTCCATCTAAAATACAAGTCTTCTATTATCAAAAGTAATCTTTTATGGAATTAGGAGAGAAATATGCACAGATTAAGCCCTGTTTACGATTTTGATGTGAGAGGACAACAGGGGATGGACTTTTTCACCAGAGGAAGCATTATTATTGATTATGAACTCATATTTTGTTCAGAACCAACAGTTTAGAGTTAAAACATGTTAATTGTTATTTTTTTCTTCTTAAAAATATGCATCTTTTCACTTTACAAGATGTTAATTGACGGACTGGAGTGGTGTGGATTATTGTGATGTTTTATCAGCTGTTTGGACTCTCATTCTGACGGCACCCATTCAACTGCAGAGGATCCATTGGTGATCACGTGCTGTAAAGATAAATTTCTCTAAATCTGTTTCCATGAAGAAAACTCATCTATATGTTGGATGACCCGAGGGTACATTTTCAGCAAAATTTCATTTTAGATGAAGTATTCCTTGAATTATGTGACATTCATTAGGAAATAAATAGCGCTAATACTTTTGGAATAAGCAGGTCAGATTGCATAACCTGAGAAATGTGTCGGTAGTCAGTCCTAAAGAGTGAATGTTAAAACCAAACCAAATTTGTTATTCCTCCTTGTCTCCATTCATTTAATGAGCCTTCACTGCATGATGTACATCACTGTTGAGGTGAAGACCACAGTCTCACCAACGATCTACGTCGGATCTAAAGAAGAGTTTTGACAAGGAAAAATTGGTTTGTATATTGTATTGGTTTAGATATTGTGATATATGTATTATTACCTTTGATGGCCTGTCAGGGAGAGTCCAGATCTGTGGATTTGTAGCTTTCGTTGCTTTCTGGTATCTTATTTTTCCATAAAAAAAATGATTTCTTGTGAAAGCCTATTTCTGGTGCATGCAGAGAGTTAAGAATAGCTGGATTTGAGTTTAGAAAAGGCCTCAGAGCGAATAAAATGAATATCTGAACACCCTTTGGAAATGGAAAACTTGTAATGAATACAGAAGCATTGACAATTTTTTTTTATTTTTTACAATTTGTGCATTTTTGTGCAATGTGCATTAACCCACCTGTGATGTGTTTAAGAGACAGAAAACCACACTGAGAATCAATTTGAGATTTTTTTCTTGGGTGATCAGCAAAATGAAGCCTGTGACCCAAGACAAGCCGAGCATCACTGCCAGAGAAAAACTACTCAACATCTTCTTCTTCAGAGAAGTTTTACGTGATCTAAACAGCAACAGTGTGTTATTGGTGAAATATATTCTCATAAATCTGGTGGATAACTGATATTATCTGGTCCCAAAGTAAACACACCTGTTTAAGTTAGGGTTGGTCCTGCAGATGTTGTAAGAGAACTGCAGCAGTACTGCTGTGCTTGAGATCAGCATGATCAGTAAAGGGAGTACGAATCCCCAAAACATGGGTTTCTTTATATTGAACTTTTGTTTGTGGTCCAGTGAAGCCAGCCAGCAACTGCAGAAAAGAAAAATGACAACTGAACCAACATTTCCAAAATCAATGTAATAATATAAAAAAATAAATAAAAAAAAAAGTAGTTAAGTTAATGTTTAAGTGAAGTTTAAAGTTAAAAATATTTGTTACTTACAACTCTTCTTGTCGATAACCTAAAGGCTCCTCCACACGGTAAGTGGAACCCAATGAGATACCAACAATAAGAGCAGGCAAACCTAAACAGGAAACGCTTTATAGACACTGATGGCATTGCATATTGGAGACATTATTTCATGGTTTTATGGCTTCACGATGTTGTAATACAAACAGAAGACAATACATTTAGCCATATATCGTTTAAACCATTACTGTATATTGCCCAACTTTAATAAGTTGTTCATAAATTAAACAATACATCAGTGTTTTGTGCACGTTTAATATCTCCTACCCCATCCAACAGCCATGCCGACCTGTGGAAACCATGGAGGTGTTCCAGACACTGAGTTTTTGAAGAGCAGGAACACATTAATGCCGTACAGAGTGTTCCAAGTGAACGTAGCCAACAGGAAGTACTGAAGCAGAGCTGTAAACGCCGTACAGGGTCCCTGATCTGAGTACTTGTGGTAATCAGACTCAGGAACTATATTCTCGCCAGACACCTTTGCTACATTCACATGTTGGATGGGGTTGTTTATGCCGAAGATGAAGAGAAGGTAGAAAACCATCATGCTTATGCAGACATTCACTACTAGCAGAGTAGGGCTGCCTCCTCTTGACTTCCTGTGGCATGTGTATGAATATGAAAAAAACTGCTTCACCGCTGCAAAAAGCCCGTCCTGTCAGTAGTTGGCTATGCTTAACAGTGTAAACTATAACCTTTTACCTGGTTATGATTTGGTACAATGCTGTGACAGACAGTCCCACCACAGACAGAGCACAGCCGGTGATGCTGATCCAATGCAAGGCTTCAGAATATTGATAGTTGATATCAAATGCCTGCAGAAAAAAATGGCAGGTCCATGAAATTCTAGTGGCAATGGACTTTAAATTACTGCATCATAGACGTGAGGCTATATATTCACAACACTTTAGCATATTCAGACCAAACTTGGTGTGTTATGAGGTTACCGACAGTTTCAGCACAGTGCCACCTAGTGGTCAGGAGATATGAACAATGTCTATTTTTGCCTATGACTTATAAACAGTTTGACCAAAAATCACAACACTGGTCTCTTCACATTTGGAACAGCATGCAGAGTCAAATGGTACCCAATTTTCCCATGTTGGCCATTTTGGGCGTCGCCTATTTAGAATTTTGACAAAAAATACTATATTTTACGAATGCATTGGCATATTGTTACGAAACTTGGTATGTGTCTTCAGCACCATGCCCTGAAGGTACTCAAAAAAAATTTGTGGTCAAAAATTATAATGGAATAAAAAAAATAAAATAAAAATAAAAACTTTGCTATGAAAGGTTCTTTGGGAATCTTAAAATAGATCTTCTACAGCATCACTTTAAAAAACCTTCTTTTGGAACATTTATTTTTAAGACTACTGATCCATATAAGTCCAACATAAATTATATTTACATCCTTTTGCAAATATACCTTACCATTAGAATGGCAAAGTTTACATTTCCAAGTTTTTCAGGGTTACATCTGCAAACTGCATGTCCCGAGGGGCTCTTAATTTTAGTGCAGCCTTCTGTGCTCCAGTCATTTTTAGTGTAACTCCAAAACACACATGCAAAGTCATTGAGGGATGTTGTGGAATCGGCCTGAAAGTACAAAAATGTATGAATTAATAACCACATAATTGTGCCTACTTCTGCTGAAGTGTTTGAGGAATGTCACAGCATAGTTCTGTCGTGACAACTCTCTGAGAGTTTAGAATAGGAATATACATGGCAATGCTTATGTGTTTGGTCTTGGCTGAATAGATCTGCTATGGTGCTGCTGCTTTGGCAGAGCAAGTACCGAGACTTGCTACTGCCAATACATCCACAGACATGCACATATAACATATGTGAAATAACCCCCATATATAACATATGTGAAATCACTCCATAGCAGATCTATACAGGTGGAGCTGGGGAAGGTGGAGGGTTTCTGAAGCGCACTGCAACTGCTACAGCAAGCACTAGCCAATTATTTGAATGTTGAGCAGCAAGCTCATTGGCTGCTGATGTAAAAAGAATGTTCAAAAAGATGTGCTCACCGATGATGGTGTGACTGCAAACATAATCTCAAATTTATTTTCTTGAATGTTAGCAGACATCACTTTTCTCTTGGTATCCAGAGAAGGTTGAAAGCTTTTTGACCGGAAGAACTGGTCATTATCATAAAGGACAAACCCAACAACTTTATTAGAATCTACAGAAAGAGTGAGATAGTTACTATTAAAATATAATTCTCAACAAATCATTTCATGTGGAAAAATCACAAAACACAAGTAGTGGAAAAGTAGAGAGTTGAGTCTGAATCCAGTTTTACCTTCACTGAATGTGATATTCATTTGAAGGTCAACATTATCTTTGAAAGTATCGCCATGTGTTGTATTCAGTTTTATTCTGTCAGGCAAAAAGATATCACTCTGCCCTGGAGAAATGAGAAATTAAGATAAATATGACTGTTAGAAGCAAGCTAACTGTCCAAAACAATATTTATAGTATAGTAGCATAATGATGATGATGATGACAATAATAATAATAATAATAATAATATAAATAATAAATATTATTTCAATTAATATGTAATACCATACATAATATTCTTAATTACACCATCATTATAAAAGTAAATATTATTATTATTATTATTATTAGGGGCCAAGCACTGAAGGTGTGTAGGCACCTATTGTATCCGTTCTTCTTCTTCCGATCTGGAAGTCTATGGCAGCCCATAGAACCATATGGTAAAAACATTAACCAAATTTGGAGTCTTTAACTCTACCGCCAACACTTGTCCAAAGTTGCACTCATGTTTGAGCTAACAACTTTTTAACCATAAGTGCTAGAAACTAAATTCCTTTTTTTCTTCTGATTCCTTGGCTCAAGTGGATTCAAATGAGTTCCTATGATGTCATTTTACGTTATTAAAAAAAAACTTTTTCGAGGCCGTTTGTCTGATTTTCACAAAAATCAAACCATATCATCTTCAGACCAGGTTGACTAAAAACAAAACAAAACAGGGAAATCAAGTAGATTAACCGTTTCTGAATAACATGCAAAAAAATTGTCGAAGAGCTCGCCAAAGTGGACGTGAGGCTATATCTTCACACCACTTTAGACCACACTTGCCCTGCATTCCATTCGGAAGGGCTCATCCCTATGCCCTAATCCCTTCAAAGGGTTTAACCTCCGGAGTGAGAGCTTCGAAGTGTTGAAGGGTGTAGACCAAACAACCATTTCTTGAAGTGCCCTTCTGCGTCATCATCCCGTGCCCACACGGAGGCGCCGTCATCATGCAAAGAATCTGCGCAAAGGCTCATGGAAGCCCGAAGTGTCCATCAGTTGTACCCTTCAAAATCCTTCATTCCGAAGAGCCATTTGAAGTGGCTAGTTTTGAATACTTCGGTTTGGAACGACCCTTCAATATGGCGGCCATGATTGTTTTGCGACCAACAATCATTTGGAGCAGCATGTAGAGTCGAATGGTACCAATTTTTTTCCATGTCAGCCATTTTAGGCGTCAGCCATTTAGAATTTTGACAAAAAATGCTATATTTTATGAATGCATTAGCATATTGTTACAAAACTTGGTATGTGTCTTTGGCACCATGACCTGAAGGCACTCAAAAGGTTTCATGGCAGCAGCACCTTGTGGTCAAAATGAAATAATGAAATTAAAAAAATAATGCTAATAACTTATGGTTCATTTTGCCTATTGTCATGAGTCTTGTCTTGATAGATTTCTTGGATCATGCTGAGAACATCGATACCGATTATGCCATAATTGGCCAATCTTCCTGTCCACCATTTTGATTTATGTTGAAAATCTACTTTTTTAACTCCTCCTAGACCACTGGTCCTATTTTCACCAGATTTGGCTTAGATCATCTTCAGACCATGCTGGCAAAAAAAACATGGAATTCAAGTTGATAGATGAAACTATATTTAATTTAATTTAATTTACCTCATCAACAAATTTGATGGCATGATGCCAAACTACATCTGAGGCTGTATCTCTGCAAAGCTTTGGCACCAAACTTTATGTGTCATCATCACCTCACACTGACCATACCACACTTGCCTTTAAAGGAAGTTAATTGAACTTTTTTGATTGCCGTTTGTCCCTTCAGCGACTGCACTGCCATTTTCGGTTGCACCAACAATGAATTTGAGTACTCACGCAGAGAGAGTTTCTGTAGTGTCTGTGTTAGTCTGAACAAACACAATCTGAAGTCAGAAAGCAAGTCAACATGTGAATGCTTATGAATTTTGCATTTAAGATGGTACTATATGTCAGTGGCAGTGTAGCGAGTGTGAAATATTTTGTTACTCAGAAATTACTGCATGGTCGACCGAAGAGTACATCTCATGACTTGCGCTCAGGAGCTGACTGACTGTGGCGACTGCTGATACGGCAATATCCTGCACAATGAAGAAGAAAAGTTTCTCAAGACAACTCTGGAATGGATACAGTATTATGAAAATGTTACAGACATACTTGGTTTCGTAAGGAAGATGAGCATGATATCTCACTGTGGGTTCTGTGCAGAAAATAAAAGTGTCTATGCGGTTACTTACACAGAATCTAAAAATGGACCCATGCAGTAGATTATGTATAATGTTCTGTAGTGTACCTGGAGTAGTCCAATTAATATATATATATATATATATATATATATATATATATATATATATATATATATATATATATATATATATATATATATAATGTATATATATGTGTGTGTGCGCGCGTGTCTACATCATGGAATATTTTGAATGCAATGGAACACAATGTTTACACTACATGTAGAAATAACAACATGCAAAGTATGAACAAAAATATATGTAATTCATGCGACCAGAGAAAGAAAGTGAAAGAAAAAAGACACAAACAAGTCATAATAATAATAATAATGATTGTCTTGTAATAAAAGAATAATAAACATTGTTTTGCTGTAGTGTTAGCCTAAATTGACATTTACAAATAATAATAAGAATAATACAATTAATATATAATACCTTACATAATACCTATAATTACACATTCAGCATTATAAAATGAATTGTCATTAATACAGATAATATATAGTACCTTACCTAATATTGTCAGTTATACATTAAACACAATAGCTATATACACAGTATGAATAGAGAAAATGGGAAACTGTCCCTCATGACAGGAGATTTTAAATTGTAAATTTGGTTTAAGGCTTATTAAGTATATACCGTAGTTTGTGTACTTTGTGTAGTTTGTTGGTCAGAAAGCAGGATGTTGGTTATTTGAGCTGCATTTGTGATGTTGTGGGGTGTTAGCCGTTCTGGTATGGATGTGAGGATCTGGGTGCTGGAGGCTAAGTTCTGTTTTTGTTCAGGAGTAGCTCCAGAAACCTTCATTTAAAAAAAATAAATAAATCAACTTTGGAATCAGACCTTTTCTGTTTTCATCTGAGCAAAATTCATGTATGTTTTATATGACTATATATTACAATCATTATACATTGATTACTTACATCTGCATTAATGGTGTCCAGGGTCAAACTACAATTTACAGTGTTTGGAGAATCAAATGAGTGAGTAATTTTATTACAGAGGGCAGAAGCCTGGGGGATGCCAGCTATAAAAAAAAAAGTGTGCGCGTGTTAAATAAAGAGATACTGAAAGTACATTCATATGCTGAGTATGTATTGTAAACACAGAAAGGTTATAGACTTAAGTACCATTTGTTGTTTCTGGTGGACATCGCTCTACGGAGGAAGCAAACTGGCCTAAGACAGTTTTTAAAAAGGTCAATTTGCTGTTTTTTGTGGGGTTTTGTTCAGGGCAGAAATTTGCTGTAAAAAAAATTTAATAAAATAAAAATACAAGACTGTTAAAAATCTTTTACAAGATTATTCAGTCTACATATGCAATATTTTCAATGGGTTTTACAAATGTTGCAGGAGGCTCCAGTCCAATCGTCGTGGCAAAGGCAGATCCCGTTTTGTAAAGTACCCATGTTTTCACACACCAGAATTGGATTGGAGATGTTGTGTGGTCCAAGGGTGGTGCTGGAATAGTTTTGACACCAGGTCTGATCAAAAACAGCTGTTTACAGAGACAAAACATCAGACAAAGGTATTAAACTGTGACAACTTGCCTTTAGTCTTGCTAAATCTGGTCCAGCTTGCCAACTTATTTGTATATTAATACATTCATTATATTCATTCACATCATTCAAATTATTCCTTTTGCCATGGTGAATAAGCAGAAGGTAACGGCTGCTTCACGACCAATTTGAAAGTTCTGTGTGACTGCCACTAGGTGGGAAAATCCAACAATCATATGCAATCGTCGGAGATAGTGGAAAGGTGGCTTTAGACAAGAAGAATAAGTCTGACTAATTCCGGATTCAGACTGCCCAATTTTGGCATGATCCGTTTGATGCAGGGTGTCATGGGGATTTGTAAATAACAATGGGCGTTAGAACATAAGTAGCAATCGTTTTATCTATTGTGTGTCATAGTGGGCAACAACCGACACAGCATATAGCACACTTCATGACGTCCTAACAGAAAGACTAGCATGTTTAACTTATTTTAAGGCACATTCACACCAAGAACGATAACGATAATTAAGATAAAACACTGACAGCTAATCAGAATTCATTAGAATTTAAAGGACTTGACGGACGAAATTGCAGTGAAGTTCTACACTGCAAATAGTGTAACATAAAACATAAAATTACCTCAGGTGTCCAGCACTAGTATTGACAACATTATCTTGCCTCCTTTGTAGTTGCAGTGAAAAACACGTTTTTATTCCTCTACACTGATTGTTATCTAAATTTACTGTTAGATTAGAGAGATAGTTAGACTAAATGCACCATTTGAATGTGCTTGAAATGTAGAGGACATCAAGCCGTCTAAATGCAACAAAACAGCAAAGACCGAAACTGATACTGACTCATACATGGGTATAAATAATATCTGTCTTCAAAAGTGAAACACTAAGTAGAGTGACGGAATCTCCCAACTCCTCTCTTTCATGTACCAAAAAACATCTGTTTTTCCTTTGGTGTCCGAAAGCAGCAGCAGGTCAAGTTGGTCAAGTCTGCATCCACTTTCAATACTTTGAAACTTTGAAAAGAAGAGTAGTTTGTCCGAATTCATAGTATTCGAAAAACAGTAGGTGAAAAATATGACCTGCTTCTTCCACCAGGATTCTGAAGTGTGCATTTGATGGACACTTTACTATCCCATGAGGCCACAGGAGAGGATTTATGAATGGCAGTGAAGTGATGCAACTGACGCGATAGGTCACATGATAGTAACAACATGGGGAATGTAGTACATTAAAATTTCATTCATACTACCCATATTCAGACTATAGTACATATTTTGTTTCAAGTTTGAATTCAAAGGTAGTACCTACTCAGATAGTATGCGATTGCGGAAGTACCACGTGTCTACACTGGACATGACCATTGTAAGCTTGACGATATCTACACTGGACACAAAGCAACTGTTGCAAATCCATTTGTCCTTCATGTCATAGACGCTGTGTGACTTGAAAAACACCAATCAAAAGTGGCATTTTAGCTGCGGGTTTCTCTAAAAATAATTGGGGGGGGGGGGGGGGAAATTGCTAGTTATATTATAAGACCATTTAAACTATGTTGTTGTTGCACATGCATCATTGGCTGTATATTTTCATTGTTAAAACGTTTTATGCATCATAAAGATATATGTTGCAATTAAAATGGCAATGTATTAAGTTGTTCACGGTTGTCTATTTTATTTTAATAGAGTTGCAGTTTCATACATTTTAATTTTACTGACATGTGGACAATTATACATTTACCTGAACTTCAGCTTTAATTTGAATAGAACTTTACATGTTAATTTTACTGTCAGGTGGACAATTATATATTTACCTGAACTTCAGGTTTAAGTTTAAGACGTCTTTAATGAGATGACTGACCCTAGTGAATTACACAAAGGCCGTCTATTCTGGGGGATATCGATGTTGTTAGGCAGAGCATCATGTCAGACTCAGGCTGCAGTTTTGGATGGTTTTCAGTTTTCAAGTAGGAGAGGGAGGAGAATGTACTTTTTTACAAATGCGTGTTGTGGCAAAAGGCAAAAGGCTCAACATGGCCTTTGTTGCCAGTTGGGGAAAGTCTTTCTGGCAAGAGATCCAGAACTGGGTGAGAGGTCTTGTCTCGTATGTTTCTGTTTGTACCGTCAGTGCTTAAATCAATCATTTGATCCTGCTCTGTCACTTTCAGATTTGATCCATCCGATGCATTGTCTTTAAATGGAAACTGCATCCATGTCTTGTCCTTTCGCCAGGACTCAGCTTCAGAAAAGTTCTTTCCAAATTGCCCCTCAAGTGCCTCTAAGTGCGCAACAATTAAATGTGTCACTTGAGGTGAGAGCACTGCGGAATCACCCAGGTCATCCACTAATCGAAACATGGAAAAAATTCCCTCCTTGACTCGCTTTCTCCATCTTTTTACTTTCTTCAGTAAACCATAAATCTTGTTATACAACTGAATGGCATGTGCATTGTAGCTCTGCATAGAAGTGATTAGTCTGTTTAGCTCAGAGAAAACATATATGCCAATTTAGTGAGCAATGTATTGTCATTGAACTTTGCAGCCAGCTCTGCGCAATGTTTAAGTAGAAACTCATGAATAAATGCTTGTAACTCAAACGCACGCGACAATACTGATCCACGAGAAAGCCAACGGACCTTAGAATGATAGCAGTGTTGTGTGTTCTTCTCCCGCTGCAGCACACAGAGAAGTGAAAAGGCACGTTTGCAAAGCACACCTCTTGATAAAATTAACAGCTTTTACAACAGAATCCATAATGTCTGCAAATTCTCCACTCATTTGTTTCGCAGCCAGAGACGCTCAATGCAACATGCAGTGAGTCCACAGCACATTTGGGTCTACTTGATGGGCAAGTGCAATTAGTCCACTTTTTAATCCGGCCATGGATCTCACGCCATCAGTACACAGCGCAATACATGTCATGCTTTTGGAAAAACTCATCAATTGCTTTGAAATTTCAGAGCTTGTTGTGCATTTAGGCAGCTGCAAACAAAAATTATTCCTGCATTTCGTTTCCATTTGCAAAGCGTACATACGCCAAAAGCTGCGCATCCTTTGTGACATCTGTCTCATCCAGCTGTAATGCAAAGGCCTCTGCCAGCTTCAGTTTCTCTACCAATTGCGCTCTCACATCAGATGCCATTTCTTCAATCCGCCGAGCAATGGTTGTATCTGACAACGGAATGGTTTTTAGTTAATTTACACACTTGTCATTCCCAAACATTGTTTTGCACATATCAATGTCTGCAGGCAATATCAGATCTTCTGCTATTTCATATGTTTTATTTTACACTGAGCAATCATAAGAGCCACCTCGGAACTTCATGGAACATTCTGGGAACATTACCAGGCGACATCCTTGACTCTAGTGGGGACATTCTGAGAATGTTCTGGGAAGGTAAGATTTCTAGCGTGATTATTTCTTGCATCTTTTTCAACCTAATGTAACACAGAAAACACAACCATATATAGAGTGATAGAAGGCAATGTCAATTAACATTACAAATTAACATTATTAATATGCTTTATTCTTATAAAAATACCCGATATGGCTTGAAGAACACAGATAAACCATATATTGTCGAAATCGCATGTTTATTGTATTGATGTTTCATCAGGTAAAACGTCTTTATCAGCATTTTATTCGACTACAGCGATAGCTGGATGCCTTTGTCCATATAAGGGATTTCCTGTAACGTCATAAGTTCCATTACTTCTGGGGATGTCACTTGTGGAGTTTATGCGAGAGGGCGCCCTCTGGCTACCAGTATGAATGAAACAAACATTAAATTATGTGTGTACTCACTAATACTCACAACACCCTACTTTGGGTAAAAATGGGAAAATAACACACTATATATATATATATATATATATACAGGGTTTGAAATTAACACCCGCCAACCTGCCAAATGCGGGTAAAAATCAGCTGAGGCGGGTAACGCTGTAAAATCACTAGCCAATTTGGTGGGTTACTTTTCATAAATTATGTTTACTAATTAATTTCTTGAGGAAGTTCATGTAAGCCAAATCTGCACAGATTTAGTGTAAATACTGAACTCGAGACTCATCATGATATTAAATAAGCCTAATTGCGCAGCATCTGGGCATCTAGCTTACTTGAACATACCCAGCGATGTAGCTACTGGCCATCGGGAGCACCGGGACATTCCCGGTGGGTCGATCGCCGAAGCGAGGGTGACCTCATATTAGGTGCTGTTTTTAAATTACAACCCACGCGAAACTGCAAAAAGCAAGTACTCCAAAAGTGTGAAGCGGCGCTACCCGGTGCATCCGCCAGCCACGCGATAAAGCAGAGCAGGATCAGTCTCCCGCACAGCGCTGCGCTTCCGCCACGATTTATAAGAGATAAACAGCACAAATCGCTCGATTCATTCAGAAATGACACAGAATTGTGTTATACAGTTGTGTGATAAGACAACATTAAAGGTTCTGCCTGAAAACAGCTACAACAAGGTAAAATGCATGTAAACAAACTTTAATAGCTTATTTATCTTTAAATGTTTCATTCTAATGAATTTTAATTTAGGTAAAATGTTAATTCAGTAAGAGCCTGATTAAAGATAAAAACCAGTGTCTCTGTAATTTAGAGACACTTATAAATGAGGTGTTTTCCATTTACAAATATTATAAAGTTCTTAA
>NW_015506803.1:25237-51362 GCF_001515645.1 Sinocyclocheilus grahami
TAAATTTCCTATGTTCTAGCACAAAATCAATGCTTATCCTGTCAAGTGCATTTCTATGTGACAAAAATGCAGTAGGCTATTAGTTTATTGCATTTGCTGTGAATTCAGTAATATATCATTATTTGTTTTTGTCCTCATTTATTTATTTATTTACTTACTCCAATTGAAGGCCCTATAACACAGCGAAACATTCACAGGGGACCTTGAGAGCCAGGTAGGCTGGATTTGTCCAGGGACGAATTTTAACCCCAGTCCAGCCCTGTACCTGTCACTACGCAACAAATAATGGTGTGATGGGCGCACTGGTTTCCTTTGCATTGAAGCAATAACGAAAAGTCAAAAAATGCCTGAAGACTCGCATCGTGTCTACACCAGATGCGACAAAATACTATAGAACCCATTATAATCCGTGATGCGGCCTACACTGGATGTGGCACAGCACAGCACGACAAATCCCCAACAGTAAACTGATGCCTCGTTCAATTTATGACGTAGGCCTACTGTTTGACAAAGTACAAATGATTTGCAATGGTCACTTTGTCGCATCCAGTGTGGACAGCCTCAAGCTGTTGGCTTACCTCTGGCCTTTCTTTTCATAATTTGTGTAAGTTTTTTGGCTAGTAGAAATTATGAATGGCCGGTAACTTAAAAATTTAGTAGCCAAATTGGCTGGTGAGTGAAAAAGTAAATTTCAAACACTGTGTATATACACATGTGTGTATATATATATATATATATATATATATATATATATATTCCGTCAGCTTAGTCTTTTATCTGCTTGTGCTCTCCATGGTGGTTGTTCAGCCTGGACACATTAATTAGATAACAAAATTAGATTTTTGTTCTTTACAATCCACACTCAGCATCTTGGGCTTGACTGAGACCTAGACTCATCCAGAAGACTCAGCAACCCCAGCTGCTCTAGCTAACAATTTCTCTTTCTCTCACACCTCCCATCAGGTTGGCTGGGGTGGTGGCACTGGTCTGCTTATTTCTAACAATTGGAAATACTCAACCCACTCTCCCCTATGTAATTATAACTCATTTGAATCTCATGCGATTACAGCAATAGCTCCTATAAAATTCCAGGTTGTGGTAATTTACCGACCTCCTGGGCAAATTCTGGCCACCTTCCTAGAGGAGCTGGATGGGCTGCTTTCCTCATTTCCAGAGGATGGCAGTCCACTTTTAGTCTTTGGTGACTTCAACATTCACCTGGACAAGCCTTATGCTACAGACTTTCATTCACTCCTTGCTTCATTTGATCTCAAATAACTTACCACTATAAGCACGCACAAATCAGCCAACCACCTCGACTTAATTTACACACACAATTGTATTGCAGACAACATTTTGGTAAAACCCCTTCATATCTCTGACCATTTAAACTACATCTTCCTACCTGTGTGCCACCGACCCCTATACCGGTTACTTTTAGATGAGACCTACGCTTCCTTTCCCCCTCCCATCTTTCCTCTGTAGTATCCTCCTCTCTTCCCTCACCTACCCATTTCTCATCTCTGGATGTGAATGCAGCAACTTACACTTTATGCTCTACTTTAACCTGTTGTCTAGATGATATTTGTCCTCTCTCCTCCAGGCCTGCACGGGCTGCCCCTTCTAACCCCTGGTTATCCAATGTTCTTTGTGAGCATCGGAGCAAACTCAGGGCAGCAGAGAGAAAATGGCGCAAATCAAAAGATCCGTCAGACCAGAGTATGTATCAGTTTTTGCTTTCATCTTTCTCTGCTGAAGACCATACTGCCAAATCTTCCTACTTCCACAATAAGATCAACAGTGCTCCAGACACACGTAATTTCTTCAAAACATTCAATTCTCTCCTCTGTCCCCCTCCACCACTTCTATAACAGCTGATGATTTCGCCACATTCTTCACAGACAAAACTAGAACAATCATTAATCAATTCTCAGCCCCACACACACACAGGACTTCAAACCAACCACACCCACTGCTAAAACTCCCACCTTCTCCTTCTGTCCCCTCACTGAGGCAGAAGTATCAAAACTTCTCCTCTCCAACCATCCTACAACATGCCCTCTGGACCCAGTACCCTCACACCTTCACCAAGCAATCTCTCCTACCCTCTTACCAGCACTCACACACATCAACACATCTCTCCTCACAGGCACCTTCCCCACTGCATTCAAGCAGGCTCGGGTAACCCCACTGCTCAAAAAACCTACATTAAACACTTCACTTACAGACAGCTACAGACCTGTCTCTCTCCTTCCATTCATAGCGAAAACCCTCGAACTAGTTGTTTTCAACCAGGTATCATTGTTTCTTTTACAGAACAACAAACTGGATGCTAACCAGTGAGGTTTCAGGAGTGGCCATTCAACTGAGACTGCGCTACTGTCAGTCACGGAAGCCTTGCGGATGGCAAAAGCTGATTCCAAATCATCAGTTCTTATTCTGCTGGATCTATCTGCTGCTTTTGGCACTGTCAATCATCAGATCCTCCTGTCCACCCTCTCATTACTGGGCATCACAGGGATTCCACTTCACTGGTTTGAATCCCATCTCACTGGTAGGTCTTTCAGGGTGGCCTGGGGTGGGAAGGTATCCAAAGCATATCAGCTGGTCACTGGGGTTCCTCAAGGATCAGTTCTTGGACCCCTCCTCTTCTCCATATACACTACATCACTGGGTCCCATCATACAGGCACATGGCTTCTCCTACCATTGCTATGCTGATGACACAAAGCTCTAGTTCTCATTTCAACCAGATGATCCAATGGTAGCTGCACAGATCTCAGGCTGCCAGGCGGACATCTCGGCGTGGATGAAAGAACATCACCTACAGCTCACCCTGGCAAAGACTGAGCTTTTTGTCTCCCCTGCCACTCCAACTCTACAGCATGATTTCACCATCCAACTAGGTTCTTCTACAATTACCCCATCAACTTCGGACAGAAATCTTGTTGTAATCTTTGATGGCCAGCTGACCTTCAAAGACCACATTGCAAAGACCGCTCGATCTGGCAGGTTTGCATTGCACAACATCAGAAAGATCAGGCCTTTTCTAATGGAGCATGCTGCACAACTTCTTGTCCAAACCCTTGTCATTTCTAGACTGGACTACTGCGATGCTCTTCTGGCTGAACTTCCATCAAGCACAATCAAACCTCTACAAATGATTCAGAATGCAGCGGTACGACTGGTCTGCAATGAGCCCAAAAGAGCCCATGTTACACCTCTCTTTATCTCATTGCACTGGCTACCGGTTGCGGCTCGCATCAAGTTCAAGATATTGATGCTTGCATATAGAACAGTCACAGGCTCAGCACCCGCCTACTTCCACTCACTACTACAAATCTACATCCCCTCCAGAAGTCTGAGATCCGCTAGTGAGTGATGCCTCGTGGTACCATCACAGAGAGGCTCAAAATCACTTTCCAGAACATTCTCGTTCATCATTCCTGGCTGGTGGAATGATCTTCCCACCCCTATCCGAAATGCTGAATCCCTGACAATTTTCAAGCGACAGCTGAAACGTCATCTCTTTAAATGCTACTTGACTTTAACTTGAATTTAAAAAAAAAAAATTTTTAAATACATTGTCTTTCTCTTTATTTATTCCTTCCCTTTCTAGCTTGTACTTATTTGATCAATGCCTAAAACTTGGTATTACAAGCACTTCCTGTGTCGGTTTCTTTAAGAAGAATCACTATGTATTCCCCAATTGTAAGTCGCTTTGGATAAAAGCATCTGCAAAATGACTAAATGTAAATGTAATGTAAAAGTGAATTGAATTTTCTTCTGTTTAATGTCTTAATATGATGTGAGGTCCCAGCGTGACATTAAAACGGGTAGTAACAATAGCTAGTTTTTACTTAAGTACATGTCAGAGCCCATACATGAAAAAGTGTAGTCAGTACTTCAACTTTTACCAGTCTTTTGAAATATGAGTATCTGTACTTCTACTTGAGTGAAGGATGTGTGTACTTCGGCCATCCCTGACTTTATCATGTTTTCCCTTTAATATTGTGAATGACTCGCATACTGTCAATTTTTGCTACTTTTGAACGTTATACTGTTTTTACTTAAACAAATGGAAGAGACGCAAAATGAAGGTGACTGTGCATGGGAAATGTTTTAGCATGTATAATGTATCTACTTAACAAGACCTTTGGAAAATTAAGATGTGACATGCAGTGGTTACACAGAATATGCAAACATATGGAAATGAACCCAGAAAGCAAGCAAACAAACAATCATAGAAGCGTGTTGTTCCAACAGAGTAAATAGAGAAACAAAATGTTGTCTTGCTGTCCTGTACAAACTCAGATAAAGCACCAAAAATATACATTATTAAAAAGAAACAATAATTTAACCATTTTTAAATAACACAGCATTATTGTTTAAAATATTCTCATTATTAATTAATTATAAAACTTTAATATTGTTATAATTAATGACAACTACAAAAACTGTTTTTCAATATATATTATATATTTAAGCATTAACTGTATCTGTAATTAACTAATATAATAATTGTAACCATTCTAAGGTGAACCTTACCTGAGGAAATTGTTAAGAGCAGAAAGTACTCCATTATACACATAGGATACAACAAATATAAAACTACTACTAATATGAACACCTCTTGTTACTGTCTGGTTTATAAAGCAGAGTCAGGGCTGGATCATTGCTAGAGTGGGAAGTCCATCCGTTATGGAAACAGCTATCTATTTTCAAGGAAACAAACTTTACATACAGCTAAATTAGGAACTAAAAAAAAGAGAGAACAGTGAAGCCTTCATGTCAAGTTTAAATGCAATGCAAAAACACTACTTTTATATCACATTGTTTGCATGTGCAGCAGGATTATCAAACACATGGTCAAAAACTAATTGTTTTAACTCTTCTGAAGTCAAAAACTTTTGGAAAAAATTAAAGAGGATTTTTCCTACATGTATGGCAGCCATTCCATTCCAGTGTCTGTTAAATTCCAACACAGGCACACCTCATTCTGCTTAATTAAGTAATGATTAGGTGATCACCTCAAAGTATAAAAATCACTGCTGTGCTCATCACTATCCTCTTACAATTGGACCAGCTGGATGGCAAAAGCAGTGCTAGTAGTACCTCAAAAGTAATTGGAATCAAATACCAACTATTTATCAGGCCAAAAGAGTTGAAAACAAAAGTTTTGAGTGAGGAAAAGAAGAAAACCCATAAGGATTTGACCGTAGAGGACTGGAGAAATGTCATCTTCCCTGATGAGTCCAATTTTCAGCTTTGCCCAACATCTGGTTTTCTAATGGGTAGACGGAAACCTGGAGAGCCCTGCAAGCCAAAGTGGCTACGTTTACATGCAGTCAAATAATCCGTTTGTAATCAGATTGACGGCTCAATCAGACTGAAAAGCCTTCATATATAAACACCTTAATCGATCCGATTGAGCTCGATCGGAATGAAATTTCAATTGGATTGAAGGGGGTGGTTTATTCTTTCTAATACGATTGGATTGAGAGTGCATGTAAACACTCGATCGGACTGAACCCCCAAAATTGAAAGGACTGCGCATGTGCAGAGACGCAGAAATAGCTTAATGATGTATGACGCGCGGAACGCGGCTCTTCCTTTTGAATAAAGTGTCATATAAATGCATGTCCTGTCATTATAAAACTGTGAAGTGGAGCAGGACAACCTCCCACCAGTCCTTGTTTTGGATTCTCATCCACAGGCAACCTGTTTTGGGTGCGGGGAGGGGCATTTTTTGTGTGATAAATATGAGCAGCACGGCACTGCGGTTTATATGTATATTTATCCATAAATGGATAAATATTCATTCTGCTGTTAAAAATCAAAAAAGAAACCACGTAGGAGTGGTTATTATATGCAAACAGTGAGAAACTCTATATTTGTGCAGTGTGCGCATGTTAAAAAAAATTTATGAATTCAGTCCGATTGAACTAAAAATTCTCACACCCACTGTGAAATCTGTATAAATTTTATGTGTTTTTTCTGGATTTTTGGGTTGGTTTTCTGTCTCTATCCATTAAAATAAACCTCCCATAGAATTACAGACCCTTCATTTATTTGTAAGTGGGCAAACTTACAAAATCAGCAGGGGATTAAATAAATATTTCCCCCACTGTATATTAAAGCCTAAAAATAATTGACCTCAAAAAGGGAATTTATTAGCAATAACTGCTTCATTTTTTATAATAGTTATTTTATTATTATAAAGAATTGAATTGTTCTGCGTTAGACTTTTTAAAAATAATTTTTTTAATAGAATTTCTTGGTAAGTAAAAAAATTAATTCTCAGGTAACCTAAAATGTGCATAATTTAGTTACAAAAAGGGTCAAATCAAATATAAATAGCACATTAAAGTTAAAATTTACACACTTATTTGTGTGTGTGCAGTACAGGCCTGGAACAAAGAATGTTTTTGCTCAGGAGGCTGAAATGTCCACCCAAAAAAGTTTTGTGCAGCAAGAAAAAAAAAATAGAGGGAACATTGATCTGGGGTGCTTCAGTAAGGCTGGAATTTTGCCAGAAGTGGCATAAAGTCACCCAACAGCAATGTGAAAGGCTGGTGGAGAGCATGCCAGGACACAAGAAAGCGGTGATTGAAAATCAGGGTTGCCTATCCGTCGGTCACTACGAGTTATGTCGTGACGACATATGGGGTCTCACTTGAGAGCCCAATCATCTCTGAATTTAACCCTTTGACGCGTACGATCACACCGGTGTGATCAGTCTTGGCTGGTCCCTGAAGCGTACGATCACAACGGTGTGATTAGAACTTTCAGTGCGTCACGTCATCAACCGCTGAATTTAAATCCGCTTTCGTGCTTTGCCTGGCGCAGAGCCAGATCGGATGCGCTAAGCACTTGTCATATTATCACGAATATTCATTGTTTTCAACCATATAATACTTATTTTAGGTTTCAGACATTTAAATACACATAAGTACTAGCAAAACCATACATTTACAGTTTGTAAAATACACGCTGATGTCTATGGAAACGGCAATAATGAACCTTACAAATATAATCTGACGACATGTTTTTATTAATATCATATACAGATTGTGTGGATAACTATAAAGTTTACTCTGCTCTTCTCCCAGTTTACCGGAGACCTACTTTAACGTGTTTCGGGAGGAGAGGATGAATTTGCATGTTGTAAATCCCACAGCTCGGATGCAGCGTGAACTAACATGGCGGCGCCCATCATCCGGTACAGATCAACTAACACGGTTGATATAAAAGTGTTTAAACTACCAAATAGATTTAATTGCACATATTGCTCAGAATCGGAATATCAGATATTTCATAATATAGTGAGCATGTTTGTGAATATTTTGAATAAAACAGGAAAAATGAAATAAAAGCGATCCATCTGCCATACAGATCCATTTTGGCTGCGTTGTGTCACATGACAAGCATGACACATCGCCATGGAAACAATAAGGCGATAGATTTTAAAATAACGGTCGCCTAAAAAAAAAATAAACTCACACTGGGGGCTCAGCTAGAATATTTTAAACTCACATGCGAAAGGGTTAATTAAGAGAAAACGCCAGTGAGAATTGGCTAGTGGATTTTGCATGCTGAGCCACTCCTCGTGCACATGGGTATATAAGGCGACAGCGTGCATTGATGTTTTATACTCACTACAAAGCCATTCACCTTTGTGTTGCGGGGGCTGCTCCTGGTCGGTGTTACGGTGTGTTAGAGTGATGTCCCTGTCAGCAGTGATTCCCCTGGGCACTTCAGCTAAAAGAGCAAATCACGGACGATTCGCATCTTTTTCAAGATGCCATTTTGTCCGTGTCCTTCTGGATGCAGTCGTTTCCTGGCTTCTGTCGATGGCCATGATGCTGTCTTCAGTGTCTGGGCCTCCAACACACTGAAGCGGTGCTCGTGGAGGAGTCATGCGTCTACTGTGGGCGTATGACCATGGCATCGCTGCGATCGCGTCTCTCTCTCCTCAAGGGGAGTGGAGGAGACCCCTCAGTTACTACCCAGCCTGGTTTCTCTGCCACAAGCAGAGTACCGCCGGTTAGTACTCTGGGAGCTTAACCTGGCCGAGATGAGAGACATTGACAAAGTACGTTTTCTTGATGCTCCCATCTCCCAGGCTGGCCTGTTCGGCG
Organism: Sinocyclocheilus grahami; assembly: GCF_001515645.1. Classification (NCBI taxonomy): domain Eukaryota; kingdom Metazoa; phylum Chordata; class Actinopteri; order Cypriniformes; family Cyprinidae; genus Sinocyclocheilus; species Sinocyclocheilus grahami. The sequence goes on from NW_015506803.1 coordinate 33,378, forward strand.
ACACTGTCGAGGACTTTGCACAGCAGTTCTCGGCATTACAAAAGCAGACTGAGGCCATTCAACACATATTGCCCCGACGTGATCCTCCAGCTGCCACCATTCCGTCGCGGGCCGTGTTTCAGCCTGCTCATCGCCGTGTGGGTCCTCCACTCTGGCTCTACCCCGCGCTGAGACACCGTCGAGGCCAGTGCGTCAAGCCCCACGCAGGAGAGCAGCGCCCCCCTGTGTCACACCCGGCCGCTAAGTCCTCCAAGAAGACGACGAAGCTGCCCTGACATGGGCAACCCAGAGATGTGGGAGACTGCTCTTCTCTGGCCAGTCCCTCCGGGGACACGGGGAGTTTTACTGTGATGACTCAGAACACGATGCCTTCTGGGCCACCGAGCACAACTCCCCTTCACTGCACCACTGCAGGTACATTGACTGTCGCTTTTTAATGCCACTCGTACGGAGTTAGGGAGCGTGGCTTGCGCTGCCCAACCCATCCTGCTGGCTCATTCAGACGGTTCGATTCGGTTACGCAATTCAGTTCGCCAGGCGACTTCCCAAGTTCAATGGCATTCTCGAGACTTTGGTGGCAGTCCAAGACGCCTCCGTCTTGTGCGAGGAGATTGCGGTCCTGTTGGCGAAGGATGCAATCGAGCTGGTCCCTCCAGCCGAGATGAGGAAGGTGGTTTACTTCAGATCTTTGAGTCTTGAATAGGGCCCTTCACAAGCTCCCGTTCAAGATGTTGATGCAGAACCATATTATCAAAAGCGTTCAAGCCCAGGATTGGTTTGCAGCAATCGACCTGAAGGATGCGTACTTTCATGCCTCGATCCTTCCTCGTCACTGACCGTTCCTAAGGTTTGCGTTCGAGGGTCGGGCATGGCAGTACATGGTCCTCCCCTTCAGGCTCTCCCTGTCCCCCCCGTGTCTTCGCGAAAGTCACAGAGGGCGCCCTTGCCCCACTTTGGGAAGTGGACATCAGGATCCTCAACTATCTCGACCACTGCCTCATCATGGCCCGGTTGAGAGAGGAGTTGTGCGATCACAGTGTCAGTCCATATCATTATCTCCACATGTCACCTCCCTACGGGTAGGATGTGGTCTCCATAGCGACCTTTTTCCTTAAGGCTTGCTTCCCCATCGTTCTGCCAGACTGAAAAGAACAAATAGTAAAGATTTAAAGCAATCTTTCACTGAAGGTTGAAATCCCTTCGAAAAACTTTTTTGTGGACAGAACAGTAGCATGGCCTTCTCCAGCTGCAATGTACTCACCATTTGGTCCCCTTCAGTATCAAGGTCAGTGAATTTGCGCTGGGGCTTTAGGAAGGTTACAACCTTAGAGTAGCTTTTGTCTTGACACGCTATGGCTTGTCAACATTTGCAGCACCACAGGGTTGTGACTGGGTTCAGGTTAAGGCACTTTCCATAGACCCCATATGTCATCATGACATAAATCGTAGTGACCGACAGATAGAGAACATCTTGGTTACGTAAGTAACCCTCATTCCCTGATAGAGGGAACGGAGACGTTATGTCCCCATGCCACAACCTTGAACCATTCGCTGTTGCCGGGACACGTTCTCGGCTCCTCAGCGTAAAACCTAATGAGTGGATGCACGCTGTCACCTTATTCACCCGTGTGCACGGGGAGTGGCTCAGCATGCAAAATCTCTTAAACTCAGAGATGTTTGGGCTCCCAAGTGAGACCCCATATCGTCACGACATAACATCTCCGTTCCCTCCATCAGGGAACGAGGGTTACATATGTAACCCGAGACGTTATTCCACCAAATATTGATTTCTGAACTTTTCCTAAGAAAAAAACAATTTGTATTGTGTTGTTTAAAAATGAATATGAACTTGTTTTCTTTGCATTATTTTAGGTCTGAAAACACTGCATCTTTTTTTATATTTTGACCAGTTGTCATTTTCTGCAAATAAATGCTTTAAATGACAATGTTTATTTGGAATTTGGGAGAAATGTTGTCAGTAGTTTATAGAATAAAACAAATGTTCATTTTACTCAAACACATAACTATAAATAGAAAAACCAGATAAACTGATAATTTTGGAGAGGTCTCTGGTTTTTCCAGAGACACACACACATACATACATACACACATACATACATACATACGAAGAGTGCTAAAGAGTAATTGTGCATTCGGCTGAGTCATGCAACTTTAATTTCACCTCAGCTCAGAATGCTTTCATGACGCGAGATTAATGTAAACACAGCCCACTGTGAACACCCTTGTAATTTGCTTCAACCTTTTCTAATTTTATGAATGATTATTTTAGGTTCAAGTGTGTGTAAGGATTTGGAAACAAGCAGAGTATGGCTGTTTCTAAAGCATGCAGTGCCATCTGCTGTTCAAAACTAAGCTCAGAATCGACTCAAGAAAGAATCACGATGCATTCGGCTGTCAACGTTAACACATTAACGAATGCAATTAATTAAAAAATCCTTAACGAGTTAAAATAATTTAACGCAATTGAAGCAAAATTACTGAAGCACAATTTATATTCTAATTGTGCTTCTCTGCTTGCAATCAGATCATTGTAAGCTGCTAAACTCCGGGAAAGTTTTCAGTCCAATGATCCAGTAAGCAAATGCATTCAAACAATCCATCCAAAACAATATAAAGGAAACCAGGCTGATTACACCAGAGACTGCAGAGAGATCAGAGACTCGCGTTGCGTTTTCAGTGAATTATTCATTCCAGTGTGTTTCGCGTTTAAACACGAGCTCTGTCATATTCTGTGATTGTCTCTGAAGAGCGCGAGCCCTCACACGTCACACGCGCTGTGTGAAGTACAGACTGAACGGATTGCCAACACATCCCACTGCTGTATGGCCAGATGAGACGCAAACTACGTTTTCTCGACTGGATAACCAGTCTCGCTAGTAAAGTTTTGATGGATGAAGACTGCAATCAAGGTAAAGACAATTGCGGTGGTGTACAGGAGTCGTACACTAAGCACGCTTATTAGTCCGTTATAATAATGCATTATGAGTGCTCGATGCACTGATTGCACATTGGATTTATGCACAAGCACAGATATTTCCATACATTCATGTTGTTTCCACACACATTCACGATAATGTTTAGATTTGTCATGTGTATGTTGCTGCGTTTAGTAATACTGATTGGATCCGTGTACTGTAGAAGATATATGCAGTCAGCAGGCGGTTGGTTTAGTTTTTTTTTGGCATCTCCATGTGGTCCTGTTCGGTATCACAACTGGACTTCTCTAAAATGTAAAAAAGCTGTTTGCTGTTGCACTGTACACATACTATAAAATTCTGATTTTTTTTTTCTTATGTGCTTATATGGGTTATATCATTTGGTCCTTTGGTGTCCTTTTGGAGTTTCTAAGTGTCCTTTTTTCGAAAGACATCTCAATTTATCTTGAAAAAGCTTGCAGAAAATACAGATTTTTTAGAATCACCCTTCAATCTTTTGGTTTAGTTTAGCTTAGTTTAACTTTATTGTCTGTACAGATTTCCTGAACAGAAATTCATCTTTGACACTGGCATAGACTAGAATACATCCTAACAAATCTTTTATATAGGTTCTTTTTGGCCAGCGATATACGCAGCCTGCGCCCTGAAGGAAGGGGCTCAAACCAGGAATGAAGGGGATGAGTTTGGTCTGAATAGACTGCGATCGCCTTTTTTTCCATAAAGTGTAAAAACAGCTCTTGCATTGTACTCTGTTTCTGGCCGATTATCCTATTTGCTTCATTAATTACTCGTGTTAATTTATTTTTCTGTTTCATTGTTAAATTGCCATACCATGATACAATATTATATGTTAAAATACTTTCAATCATCGATCTATAAACAATGGTTAGGACCCTCCTATCGATGCTAAAATTTCTTAGTTTCCTGAGTAGACCTAAACGCTGTCTTGCTTTCTTGTGTATATGGTCCACATTTTCCTGGAATGAGAGCTTGTCATCAATGATTGTACCTAAATATTAAAAATTTGAAACTTGCTCTACCTTTACACCTTTTATAGTAATTTGTTCATATGAGACACCAGCCGTACCGATCCTATTTTTGTTCCCACAGCATAGTTCCTTTGTCTTCTCAATATTCAATTGTAAGTGACTATCATCAAACCACTGAGCAAGACTTTCAATATACTCAAAATAAGTTAAACTATTCATGTCCAATTGGCAAGAAATTAAAACCAAATCATCAGCATATTTGATCTGGGTGAGATCATCCCGGTTACATTGAAGTTCATTAATACAGACAGAAAAAAGCAGAGGTGATAACACGCCTCCTTGTGGTAACCCTGAATTCAGGACTATATAATCAGATGAGATTCCATTGACACAGACTCGTTGGGGTCTATTTCTTAAAAAGCATTCAATCCATAAAATCAACCAGCTGCTTACACCTAAATCTTACAATCTTCCTTTTAACATTTGCAGTTGTACAGTATTAAAGGCTGATGTAAAATCCATGAAAAGAATTCTGACATGAGCATTTGTTTTATGTAGGTGTTTTTGAGCCTTATGTAGGAGGAGCGCGCGCAGATAATTAACACGGCCAGTTCATCATCAGTCCCATAACAACGCGCTGAAACATGGCAACTAAACCCAAAGAATTCACAATGTTTTATTATAATAATGTTCTCATTAGAATTTTATATACACGACATTCCCAATCATAGTTATTAATGTTGTGCACTGCTGTTTGAGCTGCGTGTGCTGAGCTAAAGATGATCACCGGTAAACTGAAGCGCTCTTTTAACTTAACCAAACGCATTCTATATGAGATAAATCAGATATACATCAAATAAACACAATATTACAACGTACAATTGCACAAAAGGCTGCAAACGAACAGCGCGCATCTGAAGTGTCTCTGAAGGAAATAATGCATTATTTATCGGCTTTAAGATATCGGCCAAATTTTCTTATTGGGCCGATAACGATAACAGAAAAAATTTGCATTTATCGGCCGATACCGATATGGTGGCCGATATATCGTGCATCCCTACAACTTTCCCTTTATAATGTATTTGCGCCTCATTTATCTTACGTTTGACCTCTTTATTTAGCTCTTTTACTTTGTGTCTCATTACTTAAAAAAAGCATTTCTCTTCTCATTTAAAGATTGTTTAAGATCTTTGTTAATCCAGGGTTTGTTGTTTGGAAATACTCTTAACGTTTCTAGTTTGGACCACAGTTTCTGCACAAAAGTTAATATAACCAGTAATCATGTCATTCAACAACTCATGATCATTGCAACAATTAAAATTAAAAAACAAGTCCCAATCGGTGCTCTCAAAGCAGTCTCTAAGGTTTGCCACTGAATCTTTAGTCCATGACTGCACCTGCTGGATGACAGGTTTAGTCCTTTTTAACATCTGCCTGTATTTTGGAAGGAGATGGATGACGTTATGGTCTGAACGTCCTAGTGGTGGATGTAACCGTGATACATAAGCACTGTCCATATTACCAAAGCATTTATCTAAGGTTTTGTTCAGTCTCGTCGGACAAGTTATATACTGTTCCAAGTTCGGCAAAACCGCTGATATTTCACAGTTATTAAAATCTTCAAGAAGAAACACTGGATCGTCTGCTGAATTGCGCAACGCCATTTTGTAGCTGGCAGCAATGCCCTCGGCTGCAAGTGAAAAATTTGGCCCAGGCACATAGACCAGAATAACAGTGATTTGTCCGAACTCTCGAGGCAAATAGTGTGGTCTGAATGAAACCGATAATAATTCGTAGTCGGCTGAACAATAGGTTCCACGTACCGTGGTATTGGTTGCCCAGCTGTCGTTGACAAACATACACAGTCCTCCTCCAAAGCTTTTAAATGATATCTGGCTGTCACGGTCCAGTCGAATTAATGAATATCCCTCGAGGTTTATGTCATCAATCTCCTCCGTTAGCCATGTTTCAGTAATGCAAAGCAAGTTCGTTCTCTTGAAGTCTCGATTATATCTCATTAGTGCTGCAAGTTCAGACATCTTGTTTTTAAGTGAGCGGGCATTAGTTAGAGTTATTGTGGGCAAAGGAAAACGGCTGCCTCGTCATTTAAGCCGATTCCGAATTCCCCCTCTAGTACCTCTCTTTCTCCTTTTCCTCTTCCTGTACGTTGTTTGTGGAGAGTAAATCATTTCAAGAGGAACATCACAAGGAGGACTCGGCGGAACTTTCATGTTATACCGAAGACTTAGTAAATCCTCGCGGATGTAAGTCCTTTTACTCATTAGTCCGTTGTTTCTCAAACTTCCCAACTCCACTTCGGCCTCCAGTGCAATAACTCGATCGACGACGCATTTTAGACTCCAAATCCAAACTAAAATAAATGTAAAAATCATATCTCTAAAAATCTAAGAGTAAAATAGCATCAGAAATAAAATATAAGACAAAACAAACAAACTCGAACACGCCAGCATCTGGGTCAGCACTTGTGCATGCGCCCCAATGTTATCTTTGGTTACTTTGCTGGATATAGCAAATTATGACAAAATAAACATTTGAAACAAGATAAAATGGTCTAAGCTTAATTTCATGAAGTGTGCTATTAATCGCGATTAATCACAGAAAAAGAGTGTGATTAATTAGATTAAAAATGTTAATATATTGACAGCCCTAATACACAAACACATATATATACACACTCAAAAATAAACTATTTTGAATAAATAAAATAAATATTAAGAATTTAAAGTAAAATAAAAGAGTAGAAATTTCAAGTTGCAAAGTATTACACAATAAAGTTGATCAAGTTTGGTACAATTTAACCCCAAAAGGGAAATATCACATATGAGAATTACCGTATTACAGAATTACTGAATTGAGCTCTGTGTCAAGTACACTTTGAATTAGTAAGTTGAGCAAACTAACACACTTGAAATTAAATGTACAAAATAATTCACTTTGGGTGTCAAAATATCACTCTGAATGCTCACGGTTCCCAAGCGCGCTGAACCACACTATATGAACTGATAGGTAACACTGTGGGCCCACACACACACACACACACACACACACACACACACAGTTAAAACACGCACACTCCCACAGCCCACCCCGGAGCAGGCCTGAATCGTGGCTTGAGAACGTAGTGGCTGGGAAACGGAAAACTGGCCTCTTCACTCTCCTGAGTGTAAAACAAAAGCAAACAAGGGTCCCTGAACTCCTTTATGAACTGTGAAATGATCGTGAAACACCGTGATAGGCCTCTCGCAGATCCTCGTCCTGCGCTGTCACTGGCGGCCGATGTGGGTCACACTCCAACGCAGCCAGAGGAACCCCAGACCTCACGTGATCTGGGGCGCTATCTGGTCTCCTTCGAGTCAATTGCACGACGAATTCACGAAGATTTCAGTCTTTTGGTCCTTTCTTAAAAAGTTATTGTTGACGATAACATGACGCACAGTCTGTTTCAGCGCTATTTACGAGCGAATGACGTAACCGCAATAACGGGAAAAAACTGTACTCAGAATTCAAATATGAACAACAGAATTAACTCAACCACTTGTGTAAACACACGCACTATATACACTTCAACGTATTAATACGATCATCTATCGATGGGTTAACTGTATTTTCTGCAATCTGTCAGCTCAATCGCTCCGATCAGCCCTCTCCTCAGCCACTGCACGTCTCTTTCCCCCTCCCCCGTATTAACCACTCACCTTTTCTATTTTCCCGGGAGGGAGGGACTTAACACATACCAACCAATGAAAATAAAGGAAACCTAACTTGCTCGTTAATACCACTTTTTTTTTTACATGTGTATAGCAATCAAACCTGACATAAGATCGCGCTCTTAAAGGGGCATATGCGCATTTAGCTTACATCAATGTAATGATGTATAATTCACTCACATTTTAGCTCTGTATTAGAGCAAAACAAACAGAATTACTAAATGAATAGAAATAAACCCAATACCTGTAGAATTTTGTTCTACTGGATTATATATATATATATATATATATAGTTAATATATTGACAGCCCTAATACACACACACACACACACACACACACATATATATACACACACACACACACACACATATATATATATACACACACACACACACACACTCCAATGAGCCACCTCAACAGTCAACAGCGTTTCTGTCACATGATACAGTGTCACTTTCAGGACTATTTGGTGAATAGAAACTTCGAACCAACAGCATTTATTTGAAAATAAAATAAAATACAATCTTTTGTAACATTATAAATATCTTGATGGTCACTTTTGGCAAATTTAATGCATTCTTGTCAAATAAAAGTATCAATTGAACAAATTAATTAAAAAAAATGAATAGTGACCCCAAAGTTTTTAATGGTAGTCAGTGTACATTGATCTTCTTTTTAATCACAGTTGTAAGCATGAAAGCGAGCAAACTGAACAAACCACAATACTGCAGACCTACAACATACTCACTATAGTGATGAAAGAACATTAAAATTAAAAAACAACAGAGTTGGGGCCACCTTATTTTAAAAATATGGCACTATATGTTAAACATTTTTTGATGCTTCAGAGCATCTTTCATAACAAACTACAGTGGGGCAAAAAAGTATTTAGTCAGCCACCAATTGTGCAAGTTCTCCCACTTAAAAGATGAGAGAGGCCTGTAATTTTCATCATAGGTATACCTCAACTATGAGAGACAAAATGAGAAAAAAAAATCCAGAAAATCACATTGTAGGATTTTTAAAGAATTAATTGGTAAATTCCTCGGTAAAATAAGTATTTGGTCACCTACAAACAAGCAAGATTTCTGGCTCTCACAGACCTATAACTTCTTCTTTAAGAGGCTCCTCTGCCCTCCACTCGTTACCTGTATTAATGGCATCTGTTTGAACTCATTATCAGTATTTAACAAAGAAAAAAAAACTCCTTTACCCTTAATATTTAAAACAATGTGATAAATTTACACAATATGTATTTCAGGGTTATTATAGTTACTTAAACTTCTGTTATTTGAAATAAATTTGAACTTAAAATAAAATATATGAAAACATTTTATTTCAGCAAAATGTTTCTCAATTTCATTTAGTTTAACTTGATGTAATACAATAACTAAATCTAAAATAAAATACAACTTTGAACAGAAATATAAAAATATGTGTAGATTCTGTTCAAGAGGGTTTGATTTTGTATTATAATTTTTTATGTAGATTGATTCCCTCAAATAAGGTTTCATACATTTTCCTCATGTTGGTTTTGTGTTGGCCTTTGACTCTCTGAAGGATATAATCCACTGTTTGGCACAAATATTGGTGCTGTACTGACTTATTCACACCATTTTTCGCAGCTCTGCAGAAAAAGTGAGATGAAAAGGCCAAGAACTCCTACTGTGAAAAGCAGTTAATATATATAAAAAAATTTTTTTAAAACATTCACGATGTTTCCATCACATTATTTATTTAAAATAACCCTACATTTAAACAAGAGTGCAGTTTTACATGCTTCTTGTAGATGTGTGTAGCTGGTATTGTGATTATTGCACACACTGAACTACAGTTTCCAGACATTGCAAATTGAGTTCCTCAATGTTCTGTTCTAGGGCCGATATTGTTTTCTACATACTGTAGATCAATGATGCACTGCAGACATCTGAGGGACATTTCAAGGATCACTATAAATATGATGCTCAGATATAATTTACAGAGTAATAAATAATTTGGAGTCGAGTGGATTACTTGTGGATTATTGTTTTGTTTTTATCAGCTGTTTGGACTTTCATTCTGATGGCACCATTCAACTGCAGAGGATCCATTGGTGAGCGAGTGATGTGAAGATATATTTCTCTAAATCTGTTCCCATGAAGAAACAATCTCATCTACAGTACATCTTGGATGGCCTGAGGGTGAGTAAATTTTCAGCAAAATTTAATTTTAGACTATTCCTTGAACTATGTGACATTCATTAGGCAATGAATAGCACTAATACTTTTGGAATAAGCAGGTCAGATTGCATAAAGAGTGAAAATTAAAACCAAATCAAATTTGTGTGCAGTGTGAACAAAGCCCAAAGAACAAAGCTCCTAATGACAATTTCTGAAAATATCTGACTCAAGCTGATATTCCTCCTTGTCTTCATTCATTTAACGAGCCTTCACTGCATGATGTATATCACTCCTGAGGTGAAGACCACAGTCTCACCAATGATCTACGCCGGATCTAAAGAAGAGTTTTTTATAAGGAAAGGGTGGTTTGTATATTGTATTTGTTTAGATATTGTGATATGTATTATTACCTTTGATGGCCTGTCAGGGAGAGTCAATATCTGTGGTTTTGTAGCTTTCGTTGCTTTCTGGTTTCTTATTTTTCCATAAAAAAAATACTTTATTGTGAAAGCCTATTTCTGGTGCATGCAGAGAGTTAAGAATAGCTGGATTTGAGTTTAAAAAAGGCCTCAGAGCGAATAAAATGAATATCTGAACACCCTTTGGAAATGAAAAAAAAAACTTGTAATGAATATAGAAGCATTGACAATTCATTATAACCTTTTTGTGCGTGTTTGTGCAATGTGCATTAACCCACCTGTGTTGCGTTTAAGAGACAGAAAACCACACTGAGAATCAATTGGAGATTTTCTTCTTGAGAGATTAGCAAAATGTAGCCCGTGACCCAAGACAAGCCGAGCATCACTGCCAGAGAAAAACTACTCAACATCTTCTTCTTCAGAGGAGTTTTACGTGATCTAAACAGCAACAGTGTGTTATTGGTGAAATATATTCTCATAAATCTGGTGGATTACTGATATTTTCTGGTCCCAAAGTAAACACACCTGTTTAAGTTAGGGTTGGTCCTGCAGATTTTGTAAGAGAAGTGCAGCAGTACTGCTGTGCTTGAGATCAGCATGATCAGTAAAGGGAGCACGAATCCCCAAAGCATGGGTTTCTTTATACTGAACTTTTGTTTGTGGTCCAGTGAAGCCAGCCAGCAACTGCAGAAAAGGAAAAAATTACAACTGAACCAAAATGTCTGAAATCAATGTAATAATATTAAATAAAGTGAATTAAAAATAAATTAGTAAAGTTGATCTTTAAAGTTAAAAATATCTGTTACTTACAACTCTTCTTGTCGATAACCTAAAGGCTCCTCCACACGGTAGGTGGAACCCAATGAGATACCAACAATAAGAGCAGGCAAACCTAAACAGGAAAAGCTTTATAGACACTGATGGCATTGCATATTGGAGACATTATTTCATGGTTAAGGTTTAGTCATATGTTTGTTGTGCAATTAATACATACACAGGATGTATGGCAGTGGGAGAACGAACTAAGCAATATTTTGCGATATTCCTTAAAATGTTGGTTAATAACAATATAGAAGTGATTACAGAAGAAGACCATATAGAAGACTATTTTAATTTAGTTTGAGCACGAGGAGTGATTTCTAAATTGGTTGGTTTATCACACTGGTAGGAAAATGCCACAAGATTCAATTTCACACAATCAGACGGTAATAACACAGAGTTTCATGAACATTCAGGAAACAAATATTGCTGCATTTCACCATAGACATCACTGAAAGTAAAAATAACTTGCAGTTCTGTAAATGGGCCAGATGTTGAATTAGTAACTGCTTTGACATAATTCAATTCATTCAATGAAGACTCATAGCTCTTCGGCTGGTGAGGTTTTTTCGAACAATCCTTTGAAAGAACCGGCTCATAAGAGTCATTTGCCCATGAATCGGACCACACTTGCACTGTATGGGACCACACACAACACTGGCATAACAGCAATACAAATGTGAATATTTATACCATTTAATACCATATATTATTTTAACCCATACTGTAGCCTATTTGAACACCTTTACTAAGAAGTTAGTCATAAATTAAATAGCACATTAGTGTTTTGTGCACGTTCAATATCTCCTACCCCATCCAACAGCCATGGCGACCTGTGGAAACCATGAAGGTGTTCCAGACACTGAGTTTTTGAAGAGCAGGAACACATTAATGCCGTACAGAGTGTTCCAAGTGAACGTAGCCAACAGGAAGTACTGAAGCAGAGCTGTAAACGCCGTACAGGGTCCCTGATCTGAGTACTTGTGGTGATCAGACTCAGGAACTATATTCTCGCCAGACACCTCTGCTACATTCACATGTTGGACGGGGTTGTTTATGCCAAAGATGAAGAGAAGGTAGAAAATCGTCATGCTCAAGCAGATGTTCACCACTAGCAGAGTAGGGCTGCCTCCTCTTGACTTCCTATGGCATGTGTATGAATATGAAAAAAACTGCTTCACCACAGCAAAAAGCTGTACGCGTAACAGTGTAAACTTTTACCTGGTTATGATTTGGTACAATGCTGTGACAGACAGTCCCACCACAGACAGAGCACAGCCGGTGATGCTGATCCAATGCAAGGCTTCAGAATATTGATAGTTGATATCAAATGCCTGCAGAAAATGACACCTGCATTAGATTCTAGTGGAAATGACTTCACAGCATCATAGACTCTACTGATCCATTTAACTCAAATATAAATGGTATTTACATCTTGATGTAAATACATCTTACCATCAGAATAGCAAAGTTAGCATTTTTTTGTTTTTTACAGCTGCAAACTGCATGTCCCAAGGAATTCTCAGTTTTGGTGCAACCGTCAGTGATCCAGTCCTGTTTATCGTAACTCCAAAACACGCAGGCAAAGTCATTGAGGGACATTGTCGAATCGGCCTGAAAGTTCAACAATGTATTCATTTTTCAACACCATACTTGTACGGACCTGTGTCGATGTATTTGATAATGAGGAACATCACAGTATAGTTCTATACACTCTTAAAGGGGTCATGGAATGCAGTTTAAAAAAATTTATAATATTTCTCAAGGTTCGTTTAAAAAGTTAGTTTTGCTTCACCAAAAAAGGTTCAATATTTGTAAAAATGATCATTTTCCATTCTCACGGGAAGAAAAAAAAACATGAAAGAAATGTGAACTAGACTGCTGTGATTGGCTAACTCAGGGGTCCTCATGTAGCCCGTGATGTCACAGGCGGGTGCCCGGAAGTATAAGAGGGCACCTACCGAACAAATCATCAACTTTTGTTGTCTTCAGGAATCATTTGTTTGACAGTGCGTGTGAAGGCGTTATGGAGAAGCCAAGGCAAGTGAGCATTTTAGAAAGTGTGTTCCTCCATGTCCGAGGTTTCTGACACCCGAGGACACACTCGATCTCTGCATTATGTGTCTTGGTGAGGAGCACGCGTGTTCGGTGCTTGAGGGCTCTGAATACGCTCGTTGTGAGAATTTCCAATGAGAAAGCTCAGTTTGCTTTTGTCCCTCTTCTCGAGGGATGAGCGACAAGCGTCTGCATCTCGTGGTTTGGGTGCCACTGTAGCAGAGGCACGGCGAAGGCTCAGATCGCGGGGTTCGCAGGTTGAGCTTGCAGAAAAGTTTGAGAAGGGTATGAACCTTTTGAAAGTTTCCACTGCAGGCTCGAGCACACGGCGGGAGCCAGATGCTCTTTCTCTTGGGTTACTGGATTCAGCGGATAGCGCTATATTGCGTTCATCTAGTGAGAGTCAAGGTGTGGATGTGGTTGACGATGGCGATGATAGTGTGAACACTGAATCCTGCAAACCTAATTCCAGCCCCGCATATGGGGAAATGCTGGGAGTAATGGTGCCACCACTAAGAGGCTTGATTTAGTCTGTTCACGTGAAAGGCAGATGCGGAGCATTCTCTCCCAGAGTTAGTCGTCTTCTGGTGGAGTTAGTCATCTGCTGGTGGAGCCTTGCACACAATGACTGTATTACAATCTTACTGTAACGAGAGGGGCGGGGCCGAGAGCCGTGGGAACAGAGCGAGGCCGGTGGAGTAATTGCGAATGCGCGACACCTGCGCCACTCACCGGTCTCGAGTCTCACGGAGGAGCTCCGGAAGGATACAAAGGAGGAGTGACGACAGGGAAAGACGAGAGAGGACCAGGCCTGGATTTTATTTTGTGTGTTGGTTTCGTTTGTGCGCGGCAGTCGTCCGCGAGGGGCTGTCGCGCTATTTGGAGTGTATTTTATTATTAAAGTTTCTTTTGAGTGTTCGCCGGTTCCCGCCTCCTTCTTCCCGACTTATGAACTTTGTTACACTTACCAAGCTGACTTACTCAGAGACCTAGATGAGGGCAAGCGTTTGTCCCCTGAGGCAGTTGAGGAACTGCGCTGCACCACAGACTTTGCTCTTCGTACCACTAAGCAATATTGGCTTTAGAGGGGCATGTGTGATTAAATCCCGCGGATATATCGGGAGAGAGGTGAAAGCCTTTCTTCCTGATACTCCACTGATGCCTTCCGGGCATTTCGGCTCCATCACTGAGGCACTGGTGGAGAAGTTCAGGGAGGCGAAGGCATGGTCCACTGCCTTACAGGAAGTTAATTCCCTGCCAACCCAAGTTTTCCTTTAAAACCTCTGAGGGGACTGGTCCATCTTGATCTGAGGATCATAGACAGGATCAGAAGACTAGCATGGTCACTCGTGCCCCTCCTTTCTCTAGGAGTTGAATGCAGAGGCAGGTGAGCGCAAAGAGACACTGCTTACATTGGGCTTGAGGCACTTTGGCTCATTCTAACATAGCCTTCTGAGGATAGCTGTGTTCTTAGCTTGGTTAATGGGATGTCCCACCTGATTAGCTTGGTTCCCCATTTTTCCGAGTTATCAGTGCACCTGAGTTCCCTAGAAGGGGAACGTCTCGGGTTACACATGTAACCATGGTTCCCCGAGAGGGAACGAGACTCTGCGTCCCCTTGCCATGCCTAGGGCTTGCCTATTTTCACATCTCCTTCAGAAAACCAAGTTGGTGACGTGTTCGGCAAGTGCCCACTTATACTTACGGGTGCCCGATTGTGACATCACAGGCTACGTGGGCCAATGGGATTGGAGTTGTTTCACACGTGCTTCAAACACCAGTCCTGCTGGCGGCAGTACCCAAAGTGTCTGCTAGAGGACGAGGCGTCTTGACGACATGTGTAACCCGAGACGTTCTCTCTCTCTCTCTCTCTGGGTGTGTGTGTGTTTGTCAATGAAAGCATTGCATTAACAGTGGTGATTAAACTGAATGGTTTAACTGCTGTTCAGTAGAGTCACACCATAAATCTATTATTCAAAGTCTAATTTAAACATTAAAATAAAGAAACTTTTAGGATTTTTGAAGCAATGCATTTCTAATGCCACTTCAGCAATGCATTTCTAAGGCTCAGATCTTTAGGAAGGCTATGCAAAGTTTTTGGAGTTTCTTTCCATCCACTGACAGAACAACATCTGATTTTGAGAGTCTTACTCAACATCTTTATCTAACAGCACATCGCTGTTATGATTAATGAACAAACATGAGCTGTTATGAACATGGATACTTGATTACATACGGCGATGATGCATGTTAAGAGGTGTCAAATCTGGGCATTTCAGAAGGGTAGAAAATAAATATTAATATTTTAAACTGGGGAGCTAGTTTTGAGTTGTGAAACTTGCAGTATTGTAACCTTGTATATATGTAAATATCAAGAATATTTTGATTCTCCATTTCATGACCCCTTTAAAATTAAAAGTTCTTTATTGGCATTGATGGTTCCATGAAGAATTTTTTACATCAGTGGAACCTTTCCATTCCACAAAAGTTTATTTATAGTGGAAAAAGGTGGTTCTTTAAGAACTGTTCACTGAAAGGTTCTTTGGGAAATCAAAAAGGGTTCCTGAAATGTAACCTTTATTTTAAAGAATGTAGAAAATGGCTTCCTACCAGCAGTATGGCCTGAAAATTTAAGTGAAATGGGATGGTATTGCATACTTTCTAATTTAATTACAACCATGCTGAAAAGCAAGAAGTGTGATGTTGGATTAGCTGCTCACCGATGGTGTGACTGCAAACTGAACCTGATCAATTCCAGAATTTTCTTGAAGATTAGCAGATATCACTCTTCTCTTGGTATCCAGAGAAGGTTGAAAGCTTTTTGACTGGAAGAACTGATCATTATCATAGAGGACAAACCCAATATCTTTATCAAAATCTAAAGAAAAAGTGAGATAGTTACTATTAAAATATCACTCTCAACAGATCATTTCATGTGGAAGAATTACAAAATACAAGAAAAGGAAAAGTAAATTTGTAGAGTAGAGTCTGAATCCAGCTTTACCTTCACTGAATGTGACATTCATTTGAAGGTCAACTATATGTTTGGAAAACTCAGCCTCTGTTATATGCAGTATAATTCTGTCAGGTAAAAAGGTATCATTCAGCCCTGGAAATATTAAGATAAGTATGTCTTTTAGAAGCACGCTAATATGCTAAAAGGATATTTATAACAGCTTTACTCCTACAGTATATACAGTACACTATCGATCAAAAGTTTGGAACAATTACAAAGTAATCTCTTATGCTCACCAAGTCTGCATTATTTGATCATAAATACAGTAAAACAGTAATATTGTGAAACGTTATAACAATTTAAAATTCTAATATATATTTTAAATTGTAATTTATTCCTGTGATGAAAAGGCTGAATTTTCAGCATTGTTACACCAGTATTCAGTGTCACATGATCCTTCAGAAATCATTCTAATATGTTGATTTGCTCCTCAAGAAACATTTCTCATTATTATCAACTCTGAAATGGTTTTGCCGCTTATTATTTTTGTACAAACTTCAAACACTTGCCTTTAAAAGAGGTTAATTGCACTTGTCGGATTGGCGTTTGTCCCTTCAGCGACTGCACTGCCATTTTCGGTTGCACCAACAATGGATTTGGATCCTCACGCAGAGAGAGTTTCTGTAGAGTCTGTGTTAGTCTGAACAAACACAATCTGAAGTCAGACAAAAATAGAGTGCTTATGAATTTTGCATATACCATTAGATGGTACTGTCAGTGACAAATCAGCAAGTGTGAATCAAAAACTACAACAAACGACTCGTTTGGACTACAACTCATATTTTCAGGAATTTGTGATATCGCAAATATCGACGAATGGGATGAGACCTGGTTGAGCTGCACTAGAGAAGGCAACGACTATTATCACTATGTCGGAGACACGCTAGCTTTCCCAAGGCAGACGAACTTAGAGTGGTTACTATCATCTGGGTTTAAATTACGCTCAAATTTATTTGATTTTGACCCAATATTTACACTGAAGCTCACAGGTGGCTATGGTAAGGGGCATGACATTTCCCGACCAGGCGCCGAGTGCTGCCAATCACAGCACACACTGGCCCAGCTAACCAATCACAGCACACACTGACCCAGCTAACCAATCACAGCACATATCGTATTTCAGAAGGCGGGCTTTCATTTGATACAGGAACTATTCGAGCCATTCATGCCAGACTGGGGAGAGAGGTGTTGTAATAATGTAAAATATCATGAGATTGGCAGAAACTGTGTGTTATGTCCCCTTTAAAGACCTTAAAATGCATGAACCCCGATAATCGCTGCTTGCAGCTATATTATTATATTTTAAAATGCCTGTAATCAGATTACAGTTACTTTTCTATAGATTACAAAAAGAAAATGGGAAAAATTATTAAAATTATGATATCTTTACATGTTGTATCTTTAAAATAATGAAGTAACTTTAAATGTTAATATCTGCTTAAGGCTTATTAAGTACCGTAGTTTGTGGAGTTTGTTGGTCAGAAAGCAGGATGTTGGTTATTTGAGCTGCATTTGTGATGTTGTGGGGTGTTAGCCGTTCTGGTATGGATGTGAGGATCTGGGTGCTGGAGGCTAAGTTCCGTTTTTGTTCAGGAGTAGCTGCCCAAAAACCTTTATTTAAAAAAAAAAAAAAAAAAAAGTCAGTTATGAAAAAATCAGGCTGAATGACTATATATTACAATCATTAGGCATAGATTACATACCCATGCATTAATGGCATCCAGGGTCAAACTACAATTGAGAATGTTCGGAGGATCAAATAAGTGAGTAGTTATATTACAGAGGGCTGATGCCTGGTGCATGCCAGCTGAAAAAAATTATTAAAAAAATTATTTATATAT
>NW_015506803.1:51372-52971 GCF_001515645.1 Sinocyclocheilus grahami
AGGAAGTTAGTAGAGAGACACGTACCATTTGTTGTTTCTGGTGGACATCTCTCTACGGAGGAAGCAAACTGGCCTAGGACAGTTTTTGGAAAGGTGAATTTGCTAGTTGGTGTGGGCTTTTTTTCAGGGCAGAAATTTTCTGTAAAAAAAAAACAAGACTGTTAGAAACCTTAAAACCTTTACAAGATTATTCAGTCTGCATATCATGCAATATTTTCAATGGGTTTTACGAATGTTGCAGGTAGTTCCAGTCCAATCATCTGGGCAGATGCAGATCCCGTCTTGTAAGATACCATTGTTTTCACACACCAGACTCGGCATGGTCACTGTTGTGTACAAGGTGCTGAATGTTGTACTGGTGCTGTAGTCGGATGTGTCGGTGGTGCTCTCTGAAGTATTTAGACACCAAGTCTTCTCCAAAACAGCTGTTCACAGAGACAAAACATCAGACAAAACTATCAAACCGACCTTTAGTCTTGCTAAATCTGGGCCAGCTTGCCAACTTATATTTCAGCCAAGAACTGACTGCTTAGACAGAAAAACCCAGTCTGACTAAAGCCCCGTTCACACCGCCAACAACATGCAGCGACATGATCCATTGATTCATTTCAGTGGAGAGCTGGCGATTTCTATCGTTATGAGTGACAGTAATTGGCGACAGGATGCAGGCGACATATGATTAACTTTTTGAGAGCAACAACCAATAAGAGTGAAGGTTCTGTCAGAGGAGCTCATGTCACTGTCTCAAGTTCCTGCAAAACAAGTCAGAGAATATATGGCACAATTTCACTGTTGTATATGTTTTGTCTGTAAACACATAATGGATATAATAAAATAATGCATGGAAAAGAAAGTGTCATTAGTCTCAGTGAGTTTGTTTCATAGGTTGATAGTTATTGTTGATTATATGATGGAATGAGCAGTTAAATACGGATGCAGATCATACTAAAAGAGCTTCCTTTGCATAATATTCATTATTAGGGACAAGAAAACTAATTATTTTTCAAATTTGAATGATGTTTTTGCCATTTTTCATCAGTGAGTGAGTTTAATAAAGCAATAAGCCCCAAGATGTTTACAGTGAATTTATAACAGCTAAGGAGACTTCTTAGGCACATTAATCATTTGCCTTATCTGATGC
Organism: Sinocyclocheilus grahami; assembly: GCF_001515645.1. NCBI lineage: Eukaryota > Metazoa > Chordata > Actinopteri > Cypriniformes > Cyprinidae > Sinocyclocheilus > Sinocyclocheilus grahami. The sequence goes on from NW_015506803.1 coordinate 52,514, forward strand.
AGCTCCAATAAAAACAGACTGGAACTGTTCTCATGCGCTGTGTTCTTTATTTACTTTTTAACACAATATATGATATTTTCTCACACACATATATCAGCTTATCTCTCAGCTGAGTACTCTTTTATAGTTTAACACTCTGGTGCTGTTCGCATGGTAGTCAAAAGTGACCGAACGGTTTTATTTCAATGAAATTAATGTACTATATTTTAGTTTGATATAGTTTTTTTATTTTTTATTTTTTTTTATTTTTTATTTTTAGGGGATTTTATGGCACTATATTATATTTATGGAATAGTTATGATCTATGTATTACCTGTTAACCCCTTTTAGAGCATAGACCTGAAAATGAAATTTCCAACTTAAACTTTAGTTGTGTTTCCAGCTTAAGTTGTTTTCCAAATTTGAGGATGATATCTCAAAAAAAAAGGGGGGGGGGGGGGGGGGCTGTTTTTTTAGGT
>NW_015506803.1:53145-64310 GCF_001515645.1 Sinocyclocheilus grahami
CACACGGGACGGCGAGGTTCGCGGGGGGGGGGGGAGATTTTGTTTAGGTGCCGCACCAAACATTTCCATTAGATGAAATTTGCTTCTCATTAATTTCCAATAATTTCCTAATTTTTGACTGCGAACAAGTACAAGTGTGACTTTTGTTTCAGGACCATTTACCTTTTTGAATCATGTCCATGTTTATTGAAGGTTTTTTTTGTTTGTTTGAAAACCTTTACCAAGTTTCGTACCATTCCGAAGAAGTAAAAAAAAATAAATCAAAAGAAAACCTCAAAACATTAAATTTTCCAGTCAAAAATGACAACACAGCATCAGAAGGTTAAACCAGACCAGGTTGCAGCATAGCACGGATGTTTGTAGAGTAATTTGAAAGTTCTGTGTAACTGCCTCTAGGGGGCAAAATGCAACAATACTATGCAAATGTCAGAGATAGTGGATAGAAAGGTGATTTAGATAGGAAGAGCCAGGGCCCTATTTTAACGATCTAAGTGCATGGTCTAAAGCTCACGGCACAATTGCGCTTAGGGCGTGTCTGAATCTCCTTTTGCTAGTTTAAGGACGGGGAAAATGGTCGGTGCGCCCGGCGCATGTTCTAAAAGGGTTGTCCCTATTCTCTTAATAAGTAATGGATGTGTTTTGGGCGTAACATGCCATAAACCAATTAGAGTCTCATCTCCCATTCCCTTTAAAAGCCAGTTGCACTCGCGCCATGGGGGATTTGCTATTTACACGGCGGAATTTGCAAGCGGAAAAACTGAACGCTTCTCTAGTGAGGGAACGGATCTGCTCGTGATCTTTTTACACCACGGACCTGTCACGTTTGGAAAATATTTGCGCGGACCAGCTGCCAGTCATATGTATAGCCTAATATTAGGCTATTATATAGTAGGCTATTATAATAGCATTATATAGTGGTTCAACGCATTATATTGTGTTTTTTTTGTCACAGATCATACTATTTTTTCGGATAAGCAAGAAAAAAAAAATGAAGGTTTTTTGACATAGGCTAATTTTAAGTGTACACAATTAGGTATTTCTGCGCTGTCTGAAACACGTCTCTATGCTTGTGCACGCTTTGATTGTGTGCGAGAACAGCATGTGAGTAACGAATTGAGCTCTCATTCGTTTCTTCTTCTTGTGGTTTAAAATTGCTTGTATGTGTAAATTGGCAAATTAATCTGTGAATCACATGCGTGCCGAACGGGTGGGGTATGAGATACGTATTACGGATCAGAGCAATCTTTCATTTACTTATTTAACATGAAATTGTCACATTTCTACTCTATATCAATCGCATACAATGAAAATACAAAATAATTAGAACAATCATTAACATAAATAACAGAGTGTCATATCTACATACATTTTTCCCAGGTTGTTCTTGCGACCCGGTAGCAATTCTTCCACGGACCCGGTGGTTGGGGACCTCTGCATTATGACATGAAGTAATTTTTATATTTATGCACACAATAATAATCTTTTACATTTTAGTCATTAAATTTTTTATTTTTAAAAATGTGTGCTGCTGCGCATTCCTGTGTGTGTAATAAGCAAAGTGTACGCGAGTAGTAAGTACCAGGAAGCTTATGACAAAAAGATTTATGGCTTTGACCTTTGTGACCTTTCCCCTCCCCCCACGTGGCCCACCCACATCACGACCACCCACGTAGTGACCACCCGCATCACAACCACCCACGTCGTGTTGACCCCGTGACCTGTTAGATGTCATGATGTGAAAATCAGCATGTGTGAAATTCTGATGTCAACCTATGTCCTCCGGGGGAAGACATATGATGTTTGTACAGATGTTTGTATGTGACCAAGGACGACAGGAGATAAATGAAGTCCTGAGGAATGTTTTTGTGTTTTTATGGTTCGTTCCCACATCTGGGGGTTTTCCCACAGGCTTCTGGGTAATTGCGTCTGCTGAATTTACAACGGTGGCCCCAGAGATCTTGTTTGGATATTATTTTTGGGGTCTGTAGGGAAGAACATGGACGATAAGGTTTATTCCAAACTTATTCTATATGCGAGTCAAAAATAATAACCCTGGAAAATGGTTAAAAAAGAGAACCGGTTAACAACGTTTTTATATTTTTAGTGATGACTAAAACTAGTGTAAATGTTTTGCTTTGTTTTATATCATATGCGATCGCCTAATTCATATATTTTCATTTAATTTAAAAGAAGAAAATAAGACTCGGATGATGGAATGTGTGCTTGTGTACTTGTTTAATCTAAACTGCAGTGGCCAAGTGACCAAGAGAGGAGCATGAACATTTTGACACTGCATGGGCCATTTTATCGAACTGTGTATTTATTTATTTGGTAAGATGTAATTTTTTCTGCGATGGGTTAGTGTTAGTTTGTAAAATATATAATTATCTGTAGATAAAAAATAGGAGTCTGTGTAATGTCCACATTTAGATAGCTTATGTGTGTGTGTGTGTATGTGAGAGAGAGAGAGAGAGAGAGAGAGAGAGAGAGAGAGAGAGAGCGCGAGCGCGAGCGAGCTTTTCCAGCTTAAACGAGGCACAATTTTTGTAAACCTCTCATTCACGGAACGGTCATATCTGCGCTAAGAAGACGACTTTGTCTCACGGAAAAATGTAAGAGGAATTGTATTTCTTTATTTATTGTTTTATCCCCAATTTCATTATTAGTCATATCATATATTTTATTTAAATTATTTTATACAACCAACATATTATATGTGTGTGCACACATATTGTGATATGTTCTCATGATCTGTTAGAATTGACTACTTATTCTTTTTCTGACTTTAAAACCAATAACTTTCTCACATCTCCCATAGAGAGAGAGAGAGAGCATAACAGACAGCAACCGGACACCTGAGCATGCGGACCCTAGATGGGGAAAACCCCCGATGTGGGAACGAACCCTAAAAACACAAAAACATTCCTCAGGACTTCATTTATCTCCTGTCGTTCTTGGTCACATACAAACATCTGTACAAACATCATATGTCTTACCCCGGAGGTCATAGTTTGACGTATGCATTTGAAAAATGCATTTGCTATTTAAACAATGTGGTACAGGACATGAAAATGGCAACTGTGTCGGGCTGAAACTAGCAAAAAATAATTGTATTACGCCGGGTGTATGACTGTGTATCGCCGTGTCTGAAATCGAATACTCCCCTACAATATTGTATGCAAAAAAAAAAAAAAAGGGTAACACTTTAGAATAATGGTCCGTTGTTAACAAGTAACTATGCAGGTAGTAATAGGTAGTACTACATTAACACTTAACTTAATACTATTAACTAATAGAGAAGCAAGATTAACTAAGCAGTAAGTAGTAGCAAATTTAGGACAAAGGTAGTTCCTTATTAAATATTTGATAATTACTAAAAAAAAGATCCTCATTGAGAACTACTTGTGAAATATGACCAGTTAATAAAGAATAACCAATTAATTACTAATCACAACAGTATGCCTAAAGAGTAGTATGCCCAAATTCATAAGGAAAAAAAAACAGTAGGCAAAAAGTACACGGATGATCTATAACTTCCACTGGGATTCTGAAGTGTGCATTCGATGGACACTTTACTATCCATCATGAGGCCGCGGGAGAGAGCAGTCTAAATTTCATTCATACTAAACATATACATTCTAGATAGTAACTGTGCATATTTACATATTTGCACTGTATACACACATATATTGCACAGTCCCCTTTATGCAATTTGTTTTTATTTGTTTATATTGTTTAGTATTGTGCATTATGTAGTCAAATTAGTAGTGGAGAGCAGAGCACAACACTGTTTGGCAAAAAAAAAAACAAGGCAGGTGCACACTTCTGGTTGTGGGTACGCTGTGCGTGTCTGGCTGCCGCTCCACGCTGGGCTGTTTGTTTGTTTTGTGACAATCTGTGTTTGCTTTTTGTCTGATTCGTCTGGTTCTTTTTCGTTTTTGGACTACCGTCTTGGACTACTACTTTCGTTTTGGACTACTGGACTACTGTTCGGACTATTGTTGGATCTGCTGTGAATCCCTCTGGTTTCTTGGTTTTTTACTACCTTGCTTCAACGTGGCATGTTTTGTTGCCGCCGGGAACTTTTTGGCGAGCCCTCTACCTCTTCGATCCTCAATCTATTGGACTGACTGTCAGGTGAGGTAACACTCTTCTTGTCAGTTGGTCTACTGGCTTAATGTCTGGTCGGGTAGCCTTCCTCTCAGTGAACTTTTTGTAAATGCTGCGATGATTGTGGTTCTGGCTAACGTGGTTTTGCCGATGGCTGGCGTTCCTATGGCAATTGCCAACACGTCAATAGCTCAAAGGCTCATTATTATTTTTTTGGTCACTATTGGATCTAACCCCAACATGGAAATTGGATATACGCCCTGCGAGCTAAAGGCTCTAAATGGGAAAGCAGACAACTTGAACATCTTTTTAGGAAAACAGGTTTAACTGTCCATTATCTTGTTTATTCTGATTACATCAAGAGCTACAAAACTGCCTTGAATGCAGCCCGCTCTTCTTATATCTCCAGCATCATTAACAAAGCTAAAAATAGGCCTAAAGTACTATTTAGCATGGTAAACAAACTAATCCAGGCACCAAATCATAGTATCAGCCAACATGAATCGGAAGATTTGTGTTGTACTTTTTTGCACCACTTTCAGGGAAAGTTAGATGTTTTATGTGGAACTTTTGATGAGGACCCGACTATTTCTAAATGTGAGCAAACTCAGTCAACCCAATCATTGACTACCTTTACCTTAACAAATCCATCTCTAATTGCTGATTTAATACAGAAATCGAAATTCCTCTTCAAGCTGACTAGACCCTGCACCTACTTTTCTCCTGAAACACTGTATCCCTGTTATTTCTGCCCCAATCTCACACCTCATCAACGTGTCTTTCATTTCTTCCACTGTTCCTATCTCACTCAAGACTGCTGCTGTTACTCCTATTCTCAAAAAAATGAATCTGGATCCTGTAAATCTATCCAATTACCGTCCAATCTCGAACCTGCCATTTGTATCTAAAATCATGGAAAAGACTGTTACCTCTCAGCTGCAGTCATTTCTAGCTCGCAACAATCTCTTTGATATTTTTCAGTCTGGTTTTCGCTCACGGCACAGTACGGAAACTTCTCTATTAAAGGTTGTCAATGATCTATTACTTTCTGAAGATTCAGGCAGTTTATCAATTATTTTATTACTTGACCTCAGCTCAGCTTTTGATACTGTTTATCATAAGATATTATTATCTCGCCTTGCAGAGGTTGGCATCACAGGTTCTGCATTATCCTGGTTCTCCTCATATCTCACAGATAGGCAATAGTTCATCTCACTGCACAATTCCAAATCTCCATCTGTCTTGCTCAAAAAGTATGTTCCCCAGGGCTCAGTTCTCGGACCATTATTATTCATCCTCTACATTCAGCCTCTTGGCCAAATAATTAGTTGTCATGGTTTTAGATACCACTGTTATGCCGATGACATCCAGATATATACTGCTTGTCAACCAGATTCTACCCATTTGATGGCATCCTTATCTTCATGTGTCAGTGAGTTAAAGGATTGGCTACATTCAAATTTTCTTAGTCTGAACTTGAGTAAAACAGAAATTTTAATCATTGGTCCCCCATCTCTAATAAAAAATAAAATTGATGTTTCTAGCTTTGACCTTGATGCTATTTCTATTTTTCCATCGGCTACTGTTAGAAACGTAGGTATCATTCTAGACCCATCACTGACCTTGGATGACCACATTAGCAAACTTTCCAAAGCTGCTTTTTTCAACTACGTCGAATTGCGCAACTTCTTCCTTTCCTCAGTAGAAAAGATGCGGAATCATTAGTGCATGCATTTATTACCACTCGCCTTGACTATTGTAACGCTCTTTTCTCTGGCTTACCAGCTCACTCCATCGTTCGTCTGCAGTACATTCAAAATTCTGCTGCCAGATTATTAACTTCCACAAAAAAATCTGCTCACATCACCCCTATTCTGTTTAATCTTCACTGGTTGCCTGTATCTATTCGTGTGCAATACAAAATTATTCTGCTCACCGTTAAGGCACTCAATAGTCTTGCTCCCTCCTATCTTTCCGACCTACTTTCTTCTTATATACCTTCTCGCACACCCCAGTCTTCTTTGTGTACCTAGGTTCTGCCTATCTTCAATGGGCGGCAGGTCCTTCTCTGTTACTGCACCCAAACTTTGGAATTCACTTCCTCTGGCACTCAGAACAGTCACCTCTTTCATTGAATTCAAATCAAAGCTTAAAACGTATTTGTTTAATCAACACTATCCCTAATTTACATTGTGTATTTGTTTGTTTTGTTTTCTATTTCTGTCTTTACTACATAATCTGTGTTATATGCAACTGCATTATTTGTAACTGAATTGGGCAAATGTCCAATGAAATTGTTTCTTTGTAATCAATATTTGCTGCTTTGGTGTACCTTGTAGAGCGTCCTTGAGCTTGGGAAAGGCGCTATATAAATTAAACATATTATTATTATTATTATTATTACAGTATGTGGGAAATAATGTGTTTTTTTAACCTTAAACCGCATAAACACTTTTCATTACACCAAATAATGTTCTTTTTTAGCAACATCATATGACCCCTTTAAGTAAATTTACCCTCCCCATCACATTTATTGTTTTTTTTTTCATTTTGCATGAGCATACTGAACATAATACTATACTTTTGTATTGGTGTGATCAGGGTTATTAAAAACTTTGTTACTTGTAATAAAAAACATCTTAAAAAAAGATTTTATTTTACTTTAGCTAGCTGCCAATAGTACTAATTTTAAACCTGTTTTTGAACAATTTTTAAACTTGAAGTACTACAACAATTAAAACTAAAACTGAAATAAAAAAAACTATAGACATATTAAACTAATAAAAATGACACAACAAAATAACTAAAAACTTAAAATGAAAATGCAACATAAAGAACGATTTCAACATATTAATAAAAACTATAAAGCATATTAATGATATTAAAATAGATCTTAGCTGACTTGATAACACAAATGAAATCTATGACATGCATTTGTTCCTGTAGAAAAGCTCTTTTTAATTTAAAGCCTATTTCTGACATTATATATGGATTATTGAGAGAGTCCAAAGGCCAGACTCTTGACTAAACCAAACTATTCAGGGTCACTAACCACGTTTTGCAACTGCATTATTTGTAACTGAATTGGGCAAATGTCCAATGAAATTGTTTCTTTGTAATCAATATTTGCTGCTTTGGTGTACCTTGTAGAGCGTCCTTGAGCTTGGGAAAGGCGCTATATAAATTGAGCATATTACTTATTGACTTTCGCAGTTTGTGTAAATCCACTTCTGGGTTCAGAGTATTTCTTTTTTCCACATTAATTTCACACGTATAGTACAAATATGTGGTTTTATTTCATGAATACAGTATATACTTTTTCCCATAAAGAATGGAAAGAAAATATGACATTGTGTTGTAAGAAGCCCATATAACAGCTTAAAATGCTATTTGATCTAATTAAAAAAAAAACACCTAAAATGTTGATATTGACATTCTTCATTGTGCTGGATTTTAAACCCAGTTTATGACTTCTGCTAGTTTAAAAAGCATGAAAGAAATATCTCAACTGTTAAATGACATATTGAAGATTAAAATAATAGCAAATTTGTCTCATTTTCAATAACCACTAAAAACTGAGATCAAAAACTACCTTCAGTAAGAAACTTACGTATGTTAAATAAATGTTTATTGATATTTTACAAAGATTTGTAAAAAATTGTTGCAATTTTTTTCCCCATATTATGTTTATATGGCAGATAGTAAATGCAATTGTATGGGAAAGAGAGAAACAAAACACAGGAAGTATCTTGTGGTACTGTTGTGCGTAGTAGTAAACAATAACCTGACCATTTTTACATAATAATGACAAATTATTGTTTAAAATAACCTGATTATTAATTATCATTAATATACTCAAACTTTATTCACATGTTGCTTTACTGTTGGAAAACATTTTTGAAGAAAATACCATTTTCTACTTCAAAATTTTATTTTATTTTTTTAAAGTTTATTTCAGTTTCTTTGTAACTATTTGAGAAAGTTACTAGCAGTTTCTGAGCGAAAAATAATCAAAATGAATCCTACACCAAAATTTTACACCTTACCTGAGGTAAAGATTAAGAGCAGCAGAGAGCAGTCCATTTCACACGTATTGGATATGACATTTATAAAACTAACTACTAACTAACTCTTGTTCCTGTCTGGTTTATAAAGCAGAGGCAGGGCTGGATCATTGCTAGAGTGGGAAGTCCATCAGTACATCAGAAAACAGCCATCCATTTACAATCAAACTAATGTTAATGAGAAACTAAAAAGATAACAGCACTGCACAATAATAGTATATTGCATATTACTCTGTGTTATTCACACAGCACATACAGAGGCTAGACAAAATAATGTGACACCCATTGTAATGGGATTAATACAATTTTGTAGGATACAGTGGGAAAAAAAGCTGCTATTTTATATATATATATTTTTTTTTTACCTGTAACCTTAACAGCCCAATTGTTTGGTGTTTTAAGAACATTATGACAAAGCATGACAAGACTTCATCTGCAGAAAAGAAAAGCGTCTAAAAACTGAAAGTGAATGAAAGGGACCACTGAACACCAGGAAGGAGCAAGTCCAACCAACAAAGAACTACTGCAGTAAAGTGACAGAAAAACCTCAATATCCGCCTGAAAGATAATGCTTCCACAAAAACTGACCGCAGAGAACCTAACGAAGACAACATCCATATAAGATCTGCAACTGCTAAAACTTGAATCACAGTGCTAAAATGCAGAAAAGGTGTCGTGATCATAAAACCTGGACAATTGGAGCACCAAAATGAAACTCAACATCTGCCCTGGCCAGACAAATCCCCTAGCTTTAATATTATCAAACCACTGTGGACAGTTTTACAGAGAATTTTGCTAAAGCAACTGGCAGATCCTTTTATTGTATAGACAACATTCAAATAGAAACTATTCAGAAGTTGTATTAATCTATTAATTAATTAAGAAGGTTGAAATCTGTACTAAAGGCAAATGCGGTAAAAAGTGGTAAAACACCTTAATAATAAACTATTGCTTATTTCCCATGTGTTCACATTATTTTGTCCAACCCCTGCATATCTTGGATGTTTTTCTTTTTTTTTTATGATGTTTCATTTACAGCTGCAATTCAAGATTTACAGCAGTCACCTGTGTTCATGGTCTTTTATCTTGAGATAATTTTCATCTTGTTCTGAGTTCCTTGTTCCTTGTTCCTGGTTTCCTACACTCTAAAAAAATGCTTCTTTATATGCAGTAACAGTTTTTATTTACCATATCATCCTGAAGAACCTTTTTATGCTGAAATGGCTCTTTGTTTTAGAGTTTAGGATTTGTTATTCCTGCTTTTGTCTGCTTCTTTCTTCTGTTGAACACAAAAGAAGATATTTTGATGAATGTTGATAACCAAACAGTTGCTGGTAGCCATTGCCTTCCATATGGAAGAAAAAAAACACTATGTAATTCAGTGGCTATACCAGCAACTGTTCGGTTTTCAACATGATTGTTGTGATGATGTGCTGATACAGGTTTGGAACAGCATGAGAGTGAATAAATGATGACAAGTTTAACATTTTTGGGTGAACTGTCCTTTTTACGGGTCCAGGTACTTTATACACCTGGCTTGTTAAGGATCTTGTCAATGTTTGGGGTCAACACGTTCTCACTCCCAACTCGTCACATATGGACGCTTGGTCAGGATCCCTTGGCGTCATTTTTTAATGCACTGGGTACCCCTATGGCGTAATTTTTCAACGTGCAGGGAATCCCACAGACTTCTGACCGGAGCCCGCTGTGTTGAAATTTGACATGTTAGGGAAGCATACCGCAGCGATTACGAGAAATAGTAATAAAAAAGAATAGGCTACAATCAATTATTTATGGCAGAGCGAGTTAATTGATGCCCCCCAGGTCATATTTACCTAGCTCTCCAACTGATTTTTTTATTTTAAAAATCACTGGCTGTCTGAAATCAAAGTGCCGTCTGTGAAACAGGGTTCAGCTGTGACTTTAACAACGCTCCATGGCGCGAGCAACAGCAGTATGCACTTTTTAGTGTTTCCTAGGTAATGCTGGTATTTTTGTCAGAGGCTTGTTGATGTTGATAAACATATTTAATGTGCTGTGATTAATGTGTGTTAAACAATGATTAATCAGCGCAAACCTATTAATCAATGATTAAAATGCAAACCTATTATTTATTTATCTATTTATTGATTTATTGATTAAATGAATGATTGATGTTTTTATTTTTATTCATTTATTAATAAATCAATTAATCAGTGGCGCTGACGTCATTGTTGGGGTTGGCTTATCCTGTTACACCTGTGTTGTTCGTCTGCGACTTACTTGTGGCAGACTTTAGTTTTCTTTTAAAAAATACTGTTAGATCTTAGATTAGATTGGATCTTCAACTTGCCTTTTGTGGAACCTACCCATGACAATGTGTTCATATATAACAAACATTACTTTAAACTAGGGATGCACCGATACTGAGCTCCTGTACTCGTACTCGTTAAAATGCCCCGATACCAAACGCCGATACCACACAGCATGTGTTAAGCGCCATATTCAGACAAAGAAACACAGACAACAGAACAACAGACAGCAGAATGGAGTTAAGGATGTCTACTACGAAGTATATGTATGCAATGAATATAACGTTATACATTCAGTGTTAACGCCTGTATAGCTGATTTGCGCGAGATGATAAACAAAGCACGCTGAGTGGATTGAGCACGTGGTGGCGCAGATGCGCGAGCTTGTCGAGTGAATATATCTTTCTCACAGACATCACTGGAAAGTTTGTAGTTCGGGCGGATATGTCAAAAACAATAAGTAAAACAATGCACAAGTTACTTAACGGTAGGGAGAGAGAGAGAGAGAGAACTTCTATTGTGTAATCTTTGATGTTCACTCACTTAGCACACGCATCATTTGGATTAAAACTATATCATAAAAATAATACCATTTATAGGGGCATTCACTAGAAACATCATTTAATTTCAACCTTAGGCATACACGACTTTCTGGCGAAAGTGAATCTGGCAGCCTGTGTGAAATGCGCTAGGCTGTACT
>NW_015506803.1:64498-76510 GCF_001515645.1 Sinocyclocheilus grahami
GTCTTGCTCCCTCCTATCTTTCCGACCTACTTTCTTCTTATATACCTTCTCGCACACCCCAGTCTTCTTTGTGTACCTAGGTTCTGCCTATCTTCAATGGGCGGCAGGTCCTTCTCTGTTACTGCACCCAAACTTTGGAATTCACTTCCTCTGGCACTCAGAACAGTCACCTCTTTCATTGAATTCAAATCAAAGCTTAAAACGTATTTGTTTAATCAACACTATCCCTAATTTACATTGTGTATTTGTTTGTTTTGTTTTCTATTTCTGTCTTTACTACATAATCTGTGTTATATGCAACTGCATTATTTGTAACTGAATTGGGCAAATGTCCAATGAAATTGTTTCTTTGTAATCAATATTTGCTGCTTTGGTGTACCTTGTAGAGCGTCCTTGAGCTTGGGAAAGGCGCTATATAAATTGAGCATATTACTTATTGACTTTCGCAGTTTGTGTAAATCCACTTCTGGGTTCAGAGTATTTCTTTTTTCCACATTAATTTCACACGTATAGTACAAATATGTGGTTTTATTTCATGAATACAGTATATACTTTTTCCCATAAAGAATGGAAAGAAAATATGACATTGTGTTGTAAGAAGCCCATATAACAGCTTAAAATGCTATTTGATCTAATTAAAAAAAAACACCTAAAATGTTGATATTGACATTCTTCATTGTGCTGGATTTTAAACCCAGTTTATGACTTCTGCTAGTTTAAAAAGCATGAAAGAAATATCTCAACTGTTAAATGACATATTGAAGATTAAAATAATAGCAAATTTGTCTCATTTTCAATAACCACTAAAAACTGAGATCAAAAACTACCTTCAGTAAGAAACTTACGTATGTTAAATAAATGTTTATTGATATTTTACAAAGATTTGTAAAAAATTGTTGCAATTTTTTTCCCCATATTATGTTTATATGGCAGATAGTAAATGCAATTGTATGGGAAAGAGAGAAACAAAACACAGGAAGTATCTTGTGGTACTGTTGTGCGTAGTAGTAAACAATAACCTGACCATTTTTACATAATAATGACAAATTATTGTTTAAAATAACCTGATTATTAATTATCATTAATATACTCAAACTTTATTCACATGTTGCTTTACTGTTGGAAAACATTTTTGAAGAAAATACCATTTTCTACTTCAAAATTTTATTTTATTTTTTTAAAGTTTATTTCAGTTTCTTTGTAACTATTTGAGAAAGTTACTAGCAGTTTCTGAGCGAAAAATAATCAAAATGAATCCTACACCAAAATTTTACACCTTACCTGAGGTAAAGATTAAGAGCAGCAGAGAGCAGTCCATTTCACACGTATTGGATATGACATTTATAAAACTAACTACTAACTAACTCTTGTTCCTGTCTGGTTTATAAAGCAGAGGCAGGGCTGGATCATTGCTAGAGTGGGAAGTCCATCAGTACATCAGAAAACAGCCATCCATTTACAATCAAACTAATGTTAATGAGAAACTAAAAAGATAACAGCACTGCACAATAATAGTATATTGCATATTACTCTGTGTTATTCACACAGCACATACAGAGGCTAGACAAAATAATGTGACACCCATTGTAATGGGATTAATACAATTTTGTAGGATACAGTGGGAAAAAAAGCTGCTATTTTATATATATATATTTTTTTTTTACCTGTAACCTTAACAGCCCAATTGTTTGGTGTTTTAAGAACATTATGACAAAGCATGACAAGACTTCATCTGCAGAAAAGAAAAGCGTCTAAAAACTGAAAGTGAATGAAAGGGACCACTGAACACCAGGAAGGAGCAAGTCCAACCAACAAAGAACTACTGCAGTAAAGTGACAGAAAAACCTCAATATCCGCCTGAAAGATAATGCTTCCACAAAAACTGACCGCAGAGAACCTAACGAAGACAACATCCATATAAGATCTGCAACTGCTAAAACTTGAATCACAGTGCTAAAATGCAGAAAAGGTGTCGTGATCATAAAACCTGGACAATTGGAGCACCAAAATGAAACTCAACATCTGCCCTGGCCAGACAAATCCCCTAGCTTTAATATTATCAAACCACTGTGGACAGTTTTACAGAGAATTTTGCTAAAGCAACTGGCAGATCCTTTTATTGTATAGACAACATTCAAATAGAAACTATTCAGAAGTTGTATTAATCTATTAATTAATTAAGAAGGTTGAAATCTGTACTAAAGGCAAATGCGGTAAAAAGTGGTAAAACACCTTAATAATAAACTATTGCTTATTTCCCATGTGTTCACATTATTTTGTCCAACCCCTGCATATCTTGGATGTTTTTCTTTTTTTTTTATGATGTTTCATTTACAGCTGCAATTCAAGATTTACAGCAGTCACCTGTGTTCATGGTCTTTTATCTTGAGATAATTTTCATCTTGTTCTGAGTTCCTTGTTCCTTGTTCCTGGTTTCCTACACTCTAAAAAAATGCTTCTTTATATGCAGTAACAGTTTTTATTTACCATATCATCCTGAAGAACCTTTTTATGCTGAAATGGCTCTTTGTTTTAGAGTTTAGGATTTGTTATTCCTGCTTTTGTCTGCTTCTTTCTTCTGTTGAACACAAAAGAAGATATTTTGATGAATGTTGATAACCAAACAGTTGCTGGTAGCCATTGCCTTCCATATGGAAGAAAAAAAACACTATGTAATTCAGTGGCTATACCAGCAACTGTTCGGTTTTCAACATGATTGTTGTGATGATGTGCTGATACAGGTTTGGAACAGCATGAGAGTGAATAAATGATGACAAGTTTAACATTTTTGGGTGAACTGTCCTTTTTACGGGTCCAGGTACTTTATACACCTGGCTTGTTAAGGATCTTGTCAATGTTTGGGGTCAACACGTTCTCACTCCCAACTCGTCACATATGGACGCTTGGTCAGGATCCCTTGGCGTCATTTTTTAATGCACTGGGTACCCCTATGGCGTAATTTTTCAACGTGCAGGGAATCCCACAGACTTCTGACCGGAGCCCGCTGTGTTGAAATTTGACATGTTAGGGAAGCATACCGCAGCGATTACGAGAAATAGTAATAAAAAAGAATAGGCTACAATCAATTATTTATGGCAGAGCGAGTTAATTGATGCCCCCCAGGTCATATTTACCTAGCTCTCCAACTGATTTTTTTATTTTAAAAATCACTGGCTGTCTGAAATCAAAGTGCCGTCTGTGAAACAGGGTTCAGCTGTGACTTTAACAACGCTCCATGGCGCGAGCAACAGCAGTATGCACTTTTTAGTGTTTCCTAGGTAATGCTGGTATTTTTGTCAGAGGCTTGTTGATGTTGATAAACATATTTAATGTGCTGTGATTAATGTGTGTTAAACAATGATTAATCAGCACAAACCTATTAATCAATGATTAAAATGCAAACCTATTATTTATTTATCTATTTATTGATTTATTGATTAAATGAATGATTGATGTTTTTATTTTTATTCATTTATTAATAAATCAATTAATCAGTGGCGCTGACGTCATTGTTGGGGTTGGCTTATCCTGTTACACCTGTGTTGTTCGTCTG
Organism: Sinocyclocheilus grahami; assembly: GCF_001515645.1. Classification (NCBI taxonomy): domain Eukaryota; kingdom Metazoa; phylum Chordata; class Actinopteri; order Cypriniformes; family Cyprinidae; genus Sinocyclocheilus; species Sinocyclocheilus grahami. Next base: position 68,052 of record NW_015506803.1, read on the forward strand.
CGACTTACTTGTGGCAGACTTTAGTTTTCTTTTAAAAAATACTGTTAGATCTTAGATTAGATTGGATCTTCAACTTGCCTTTTGTGGAACCTACCCATGACAATGTGTTCATATATAACAAACATTACTTTAAACTAGGGATGCACCGATACTGAGCTCCTGTACTCGTACTCGTTAAAATGCCCCGATACCAAACGCCGATACCACACAGCATGTGTTAAGCGCCATATTCAGACAAAGAAACACAGACAACAGAACAACAGACAGCAGAATGGAGTTAAGGATGTCTACTACGAAGTATATGTATGCAATGAATATAACGTTATACATTCAGTGTTAACGCCTGTATAGCTGATTTGCGCGAGATGATAAACAAAGCACGCTGAGTGGATTGAGCACGTGGTGGCGCAGATGCGCGAGCTTGTCGAGTGAATATATCTTTCTCACAGACATCACTGGAAAGTTTGTAGTTCGGGCGGATATGTCAAAAACAATAAGTAAAACAATGCACAAGTTACTTAACGGTAGGGAGACAGAGAGAGAGAGAGCGCACTTCTGTTGTGTGATCTTTGATTTTCACTCACTTAGCACACGCATCATTTGGATTAAAACTATATCATAAAAATAATACCATTTATAGGGGCATTCACTAGAAACATCATTTAATTTCAACCTTAGGCATACACGACTTTCTGGCGAAAGTGAATCTGGCAGCCTGTGTGAAATGCGCTAGGCTGTACTATTCTGCACCAGTACAAATACGTGCAGGCGTTGCGCGTGTTTTGCTTGCTTCATGAGTGTTTCTGCATTATATGAGTGGCTTTGGAATATAAATCGCAGCACGTTTCAGATGAAAAAACGCGACTTCTATTTCTGAAAATATCACAGTTAGGAGATTTATAACGAGTGGTTCCCTGCATTATTACAGCAAAGCGCGTGATTACAGTACTAAACCGCTGCAATGGAGCAGCTCTAGTGCTATTAAATTAAAGATGATGTACCACAGAGCAAAAAAAATGAACAGTGAAAGTAACAAAAACTTGTAAAATACATTTTAATGAGCATAATTAAGTGTGAAAATAACCGAAGGATATACAGTCAAACCAAAAATTATTCAGAGTATACAATTATTCATATATATTTTTTTACTAGTGGGTGCAGGACACTATCGTTCATTTATGTAAGTGAGGATAGCAAAATAAAGTAAACTGTGACAAATCATACCAAAAAAATTCTTCATACAGGGGACTACCAGTAAAATTGATACAAATTTGGGACCAAAAATTATTCAGACCGAGTCTGGGAAAAAAACTGAAGTTGAGGTTTGCATGAAGCTGGGTGACAGCATGCCCAGGAGACTACAGGCTGTCATTGAGGCTAAGGGTTGCCCGACTAAGTATTGATAGTTGTGTAAATACTGTCATACTAACAGCTGTCTAATTTTCGGTTGATTGTAATCTATAACATACCTTTCTATCAAAGTTATCTAACATTATCAAGCTGAATTTGTTCTGACACAGTTTAACTCTTGAGTTCTTGTCATATTTTATTACCATTTTCTAAACTATAGTGAATAAACTGTGATAATGTGAGAAATGTTGAAGGTGTCAGAATAAATTTTGGCTTGACTGTATCTATTTGATAAATTAAGTTAACCAACTAACATTATACATACTCTTTTGGTTTCTGTACCCAATATTTAAAAAAATTTACAAATGCAATAAAAAAATATTGGTATCGGTACTCGGTATCGGCAAGTAGCAAAAATCAAAGTATCGGTATCGTGCGAGTACTGGAAAAAGTGGTATTGGTGCATCCTTACTTTAAACTATAGTTACAGTATGTGTTGTTTCACATTTTCTGAACCTCGAGAGCCATAAAGAATAAATAAAACAAACAAACCACTTACATTTCCAGATCATGTTTTTATGACTACAAAGTAAATTTAAATCCATAATTTGTTCTAAAGCAAGTCCAATAAAAATTGAAGACTAAAGTAATGGTTAAAGAACTGTCTGCATTGTAAAATCAACAACTTTACTTGTACAGTATGAGACTATGCATTTGATATTAAATTGAATTAAAATAAATGTCACCAGACAAATAGTTTTCTATCACCAAAAATTACAGTAGTTTAAATTAAAATAAATATAATAATAAAAGAGTTGTATATGATATTGTCTGTTGTCCTCTTTTTGTGTCCATTATTTTTAAGGCTCCCCCTTTGATTCAGTCTTAGAATCCAGTTTATATCGAGTCCTTGCCCTTAGAATAGACTGCAGTGTGAATAAAATGAAAATCTGAACACCCTTTGAAGGACAGAAAATGTAGTGGTCAGTCACCAATCAATGCAAGACAGAGATATTCATAATATCTTATAACATCAGCTTGAATAAATCTAACAAAAATCTTTTCTGAACATGAAATACCATCCTAGTGTCAGTTTATCCAAAATAATAATAAGTATAGTGTATTAACGCACCTGTGTCGTGTTGCAGAGACAGAAGACCACACTGAGAATGATGTAAAGTGTTTTGTCATGAGTGATGAGCACAAAGTAACCAACGATCCAGGACAAGCCGAGCACCACAGCCAGAGAGAAACTACTCAAAATCTTCTTCTTCATAGGTGTCCCTCGTGAGCTAAAGAACCAAAATGAACATTAAATTAATATAGAAAATATTAACTATTACAGAACTGCAAATGTTGCAACTCTGAGAATTACACCTCAGATACTGGTCACATGAAAGAATTCACACTATTTTCAAACCAAAACTGATTATATTGTAGTAAAGGAATGTTATTAACAGCATCAATTAAGTTTACATTAACCTTGAACTTTGTTTTAAACATGGACCATTCGGTCACTGTTCAGTTACGTACCTCTTGAGGTTGGGATTCGCACAGCAGATGGTTTGAGAGAAGTAGACCAGCAGAGATGTGTTAAAACACAACATGACTGCTAGAGGGAGCAAGAAACCCCACAACATCGGCCGCTTTGGATCAAACCTTCCCGCCTTGTCCAGAGACGCCAGCCAACAGCTACAACAAGAGAAATAAAGAACGAGAAATACTGGGGAATGCGTAAGTAATGTTCTACATTAAAAATAGTTTGTTTGCACCCAATACTACAAATAAAACGCTATATTTTTTGTGTGGGAGAACCACATTTGTAACCTTAATGTGAGCTTCCGGTGTCAAAAACTGTTTGTGTAAAAGTACAAAAACAGTCCATTATGCTGCTTGATGTTTTAAACTGATGTGCATTCATATTATTTTAATTTATTTTTGTAATCATAAACACTATGGTTTGTAGGTTTGCAGTGTAAACCCTGATAGCACACGTACATCATGTACAGACGTCTATCTTAATTTACATCTGCAAGATGTATTTTTTAGAGTGTTTGCTCATCTGCAATACATCTATAGGACGTTTCCTATCAGATGTCATATAGACATTTAGAAAATGTCTTTAAGATGTTTATGATTCTACACTGCTCAAAACTCGCGTTTGAATCATCATTGGCAAATTATTTAATTATAAAAAAGGTACTTACAGGCTGTGAGTTAGAAGCGCCAGCCTGTCCTTGCAAAGTTGGAACTGCCCCACTTTATAGAAACAGCCTTTGTGCCACAGACGCAGTGTAGGCTACTGGTACAGATGTCATATAGACGTTTAGAAAATGTCTTTAAGATGTTTATGATTCTACACTGCTCAAAACTCGCGTTTGAATCATCATTGGCAAATTATTTAATTATAAAAAAGGTACTTACAGGCTGTGAGTTAGAAGCGCCAGCCTGTCCTTGCAAAGTTGGAACTGCCCCACTTTATAGAAACAGCCTTTGTGCCACAGACGCAGTGTAGGCTACTGGTTCAGGAAACAGTCCTCATCCTCCATAAAATGCGCAGCACACATCTGAATATTTGGGTTGAACTGTTCTGGAACAGTGTTGTAAATACAACTTAACCACTGATTTCTAGTCGTGTCCTCTTTTGGAAGGCCAAACAAAGTAGTTTTGCTTTCACAACGAAACACACAGCGACTCCACAACATGCAGCGGCGGCAACAGCGAGAATAAAAGTTACGCCTTCTTTATTTGTGTGAACATTTGGGCGGCGTTATGCAAATCTTCCCACACAGTGATGTAGACATGTGGGGGCGTGTTAGAACGAGCCGTTTTAGGAGGGTGTGGTTGACTCTTAACTTTTATAAAGAATATCTCTTTGGATTTGAGACTTTGGTCTTTGCAACTTTACAGATCTTCTTTATGCACCAAGAGCTTGTAACACTCCAAAGAGAAAGGAAAAATTTAAATCGCATCATATGACCCCTGTAAAGATCTTTAACAGACATCTTGCAGATGTACGTGTGCTATCTGGGAAGAGTGTTTCCCATTTACTGAATGTTATTCTTCTAGTTATTTAACTCTAGTGGCTAAAGAAGTGGAAGTCTTGCACATTCACAGCAAATATCTTACTTCCGCGGTGAAATATAAGGTGGATAAAGCGATATAAGCGATTTTTCACTTACAACTCCTCTTGTCGATAACCTAAAGGATTCCTAAAGCTGTAGGTGGTGGACAGCGAGATGCCGACAATAACAGCAGGCAGACCTAGACATATTATATATGAATGTGATTTTTCAGAATGATTATTATAAATATGATATGATTATCCTCATGCTCCTTTCTCATTTTATATCTTGAGATTAGGCTACTTTTGCTCACTTAAAAGTTAATCTTTAATAATAACAATAAATGAATAACAGTTAAATGTCATCTTCAGCTAATCTCAAAAAGAATATCCATTTCCATATTGTACTTTATAATGTAGTGAAGCCTAAATTCACAAATAGCATTTAAAATGATCGTTTATTTACTGTTATAGTAGTATATTAACTAAATAGTATAGAATTTTTATATTAACATACAATAACATGAAATCAGTATCAGTCAGAATTTTACTATTAAATATAAACTATGCATGCAAACAGAATCAAACTGTCATGACTTTTAATATCAGTGTGTTTAAATGTACCCCAGCCGACTGTCATGGCGATGGTGCGGAAAGCTCGAGGTGGACCGCTGAGGGCATTTCGAATGAGGAAAAACACATGAGCCGCATACAGGATGTTCCAGGCAAACGTGGCCAGCAGGAAGTACTGCAAAAGAGCCGTGATTGCTGTACAAGGACCCTGATCGACTTTCTCCTGCAAATCTGAAGAAGGAATAACGTTCTGCTCTGAAACAGATGCCTTTGAGCTCTGGACCGGGTTGTTGATCCCAAAAATGAAGAGCAGGTAGTAGGTGGTCATGCACAAACAGATGTTCACCAAGAGCACAGTGGAGTTGGCTCCTCTCTGTTTCCTGTAGAGTTTATGAAAAAATAAATCAAGAGAAATAAAAAAAAATAATAATAAATACACTTTCATTTTGACTGTTCCACAAACCAGTTCTATAGAATTACTATTTGGTGGACATGATAAAATAGAAATACATGATCTGCAATAAATGTTGCAAAATATCAGTATTTTTGTCTTGTTTTCCAGTAAAAAATATTATAGATGCACCGATAATAAATTCTGGGCAGTATGCTGATAATTATTTGCTTTTGATGGTGAATAACCGACACATGAACAATATTAAAATTCTATACTATTTTGTCCAAATAAATTAAAAACAGGTAGATTTAAGCATCACAACACTGAATGTACATATGAAACATTAACATTCATTGATTTGCTAAAGATTACATTTAACAGTGTTGTAAAATAGCATTTTTAAAGAATGAACGTTAAATTATCTAAAATAGATATGGTCCTAATATATCAGATATCCCTAAAATTAAAATAAAATAAAGAATGAATTTGAATTTTATAATTTAATTTTATCTTACACTATTGGCAAAATATGTTTTTTAAGCACACATATCACTAAAAATTGCTAGAATAATGTTTAAAAATATAAATAAATAAAGTATGGAGAACTTTAATTATTTCAATATATTCTATGTAAACAAATGTGCAATTTTGTTTCTAAATACATTTACTGTGATTAAGAATGTTTCAATATTTTTACTGGAAAATAAGACAAAAAAATACTGATTAAGAAAGGCTTATTTTCCTCAGTGTAGCATGGTAATACCATGGTATTCTTTAAAGTAGACGAAAATACCCTAAATATTGCAACATATGAATATGGTTCATTCAATAGTATGAAATCAAAGTAGGGCTGCACGATTATGACCAAAATCATAATGGTCAATTATTCCCTTGAAATTGTAATTGTGATTATTAATTACGATGATCACAATTTGCATTAAATTATGTTTTGAATAGCATTATGCCACTGTTTGAAGGAACTGCATGCCTTATTTTTATATGAAAATAAACAAGCTGAAAACACTCAAACTGAAAAACTTTTATTGCTTTTCTATAGTATTAAGCCTCAAATGTCAACTATACATTGGATTGGTTTCTTCTTTAAATTAAAAAGTAAAAAATATGCATGATATTACAATGTTACACAAAAACTAAATGAAAACAATGGAAGAAAAAAAAACACATCTTAAGCACGTAGAATACCATAAGTGGACTAACGATTAATTGCCGCTTTGAACGATTATGTAATTGTGGCATCTGTAATTGTAATTGCGATTAGAAATTTGATTAATTGTGCAGCCCTAAATCACAGTATACTGTACAATGACAGAATTAGTTTACTATGGTACAGTACAGTAAAGGTCAATTTATTCTTAAATGTATCCAGTGCATTTACCTGGTCTTAATTTGATAAACTGCGGTGAGAACCAAACCCACAATAGACAGACTGCATCCCACAATGCTGATCCAGTTTAACGCTTCAGAATAAGTGTAGTCTGCTCTAAAGCTCTAAAAAGAGAGAGAAATCTCGATAATAAATATATATACAGTTCACCTACATTTACCAAACATTAAAGTGCTCTGTGTATTTTTACTAACTACCACATTAGGTAAGCTAACATAACAAATGAAGTTAGCTTAGCATCATGCTAACGACAGATTCTCTTGAAATCAGTTACGAGTCGTGTTTCCTGTGCCCTTTATGCAAGGAAAATTATTTACTGCATATATAGAGAGTTTCTATAGGAAATTATGTTCCATTATGCTGTCTATCTAGGCAGCTCACTAGCTTAAAACATGTATGATAAACGAACCACAAGAACTGCAAAGTTGGTGGTGTGGTTACATTCACAGTGCACTCCATTAGGATCGCGTATTTTGACGCAGCCCTCTGTTCTCCAGTCTCTGTGAGTGTAGTCCCAAAACACACATGCAAAGTCATAAGATGCTGAGCCGGATGTATTCTAGAAACATAAAGACACAATATATATATATATATATATATATATATATACATACAGGGGTTAAATTGGGATCTGTTATGTGGGGGGGGCTGTATGGTATCGAGGTATCGATTTATATTTTATCGAAGGGCATTTTTTACCTTTATAGAGGGCATTTTCCCACTAATCTCATAAATACTTTCATTTCAAATTCTTACATTTTTGATCTATAAATTCAATTATAATAATGTGATTATCTATACGTTATCAAATTAAATCATGTACACTGAAAAATACAACGGCATTAAATAATATTATGAGATTATTTTAAATATTTCTGAATATACAAACAAGAAATAATGTTGGAAATCATACTTTTCAACGAAATTAAAACGCCAGAGCCAGTAGTGAGCGTTTAACGAGTGAGTCATTGCGTCGTTCATTCAAACGATTTGTTCAAACGGCAGATTCATCAGATGTTTATGCATGGGATAATGAAACTTTGACTCAACCGATTCGTTCAAAACACGGAATCAATCATCAATGAATCGGCTGTTTGCTGTGAGGTGCGCTGTGTTCTGCTTAAAATGTAAGTGACCTAAAATTATTGTATTTGCTTAGTGAACTGTTTATATAACTATTAAACATTCGTAATGGTGAAAACGTTGTGTGATGTTGCCTAACTAACTGTATTTTAAATAACAAAAATTCCATTTAGAATTTTTACCTCAGGATGCTGAGTTTCTTAGTGTTGCGCGTTTTGATTTCTCCTGGAGAGGCCTCACTTCAGCAGCGCAACCTTATTCCGTCAATAGATGCATTATATAGGCTACAGTATTATCCACTATTCGCCACTTACTCTAAATGTAATAAAATCAGAATAATAATATATATATATATATATATATATATATATATATATATAAATAAATAGAAATAAATAAACAACTAAGACTAATAAATAGACTAATAAACTAACTAACTAGCTAACTAACTAACTAACTAACTAATAAATAGAAATAAATAACTAAGTGCATTGTGTGTGTGTGTATATATACATATATATATATATACAGTGGTGTGAAAAAGTGTTGGCCCCCTTCCTGATTTCTTATTTTTTTGCATGTTTGTCACA
>NW_015506803.1:76566-82048 GCF_001515645.1 Sinocyclocheilus grahami
GGGGCAAACACTTTTTCACACAGGGCCATGTAGTTTTGGATTTTGTTTTCCCTTAATAATAAAAACCTTAATTTAAAAACGGCATGTTGTGTTCACTTGTGTTATCTTTTACTAATATTTAAATTTGTTTGATGATCTGAAACATTAAAGTGTGGCAAACATGCAAAAAAAATAAGAAATCAGGAAGGGGGCCAACACTTTTTCACACCACTGTGTATATATATATATATATATATATATATACACACACACACACACACACACACACACAATGCACTTAGCTATTTATTTCTATGAGAACAAAGATACAAAAATTATTAAAAATGAACTACAATTAAAAAAAAATAATTTAAATAGAAATGCACTCAGTAATTTTAACTAGTTAGCTAATTAACTTGTTTTATTCCTAATTTATTATATCCTTATTACATATTAATTTATTAAAATATTCAGATAAATATATATGAAAAATAAATATATGAATAAATAAATTAGAATTAATTTTTTTCTATGTCAATATTTCATCATTATTGTCATTATTTCGTTTCATTATTTATTTATTTTATTTTTTTTGGGCCAAGTTGCTGCAAATTGAGCAGTATAATATACAAACCGGTCATACCTGATCCTCACCACCCTGACAGGGTTTATTTTGAAGTAACAACTGACTGTACGTTAATTCATATGTAGGTGTTTTATTGACTAATAACACGAGTGATTGAGAAGCTGCTATATTTTATGTAATCATTATGATTTTACAATCATTTACCTCAGGCCTGATGGTGAACTCCACGTTTTCAAGCAAGCTTCTGTCTGTCAGGCTGGCCGACACCACCCTTCTCTTGGTATTGAGTTCACTATTAAATTGTTTTGAGTTAAAAAACTGATCATTTTCATAAAGCACCACTCCAATACCAAGATTTATGTTCCCTGTGGGGAAACAGAGGGAAAAGGTATTCAAAACTTTGAGTTTTAATTATGAATCCCTCAAAATGAGAACAGAAACATAAACGGTACCCCAGTCTTTCTGGGAATGGTTCTGCAGTTTGATATTTAACACAAGATCAACGGGACGTCCCGAAGAGGATGCCATGTTAGCAGCGTCTGCACCTAGACCAATTCTTTCAGGAGAATACTCTGACAGTCCTAGTTAAATGCAGCTTAGTTTAGTTTAAGAAGTAGAGATGTCTTTCTGATATCAACACAGATGTATAATAACTACACTTTATATGAGGTTTCGGCACTGACCTGTTGCAGAGTGGAATTGCACTTGTGAAGTCCAATTTGGCAACTTGATGCTTTGTACCGCTAGGTTTGGTTGCACCAGTACACTAGAGTTAATGTTATTCATGTTCAAAGCAAAATCCTCCAAAGTCTTTGTGAGACTATAGAAATTATACACATGCAAAAGTTAAACACATATCCATGCAACAACAACAATAATAATAATAATAATAATAGTTGCCTAATTCTTAGTCATTTTCTATAGTATTTTTTAATGTTTTAAACATCAAGAAATTAAGTTTACCACGGTATCTATTTTTCCAAAGTTTTCTTGAGTAATTAATATATCTAAATGTAAATGTTGTAAAGGGACAAATAAATATATAACGCACTTAGTATTTTTTTCTAACTTTTAGTGTAGTAATATTTAAAATTCTTTTTTTTAATTCTTAAAGTTTATTTATATATATATATAAATAAATAAATGTACACAAAATGTTACACAAAATAAATGAATTAGCATGGTAAGTATTGTTTCTGAAGCTTATTTGTAATTTTAAAATTAAATAATACAAATAATGATTAAGTTAAATTAATTATATAAAACACACACACATATATGTACAGTATACACACTGTTGTGTTTTACAGTGTACAGTGTTGTGTTTGTGTGGGACAGGTATGTGTGGAGTGTAAATACTTCTCAAGGGCATCGTAAGTGTCTTCAGAGTATTGGTCTTTATCAGTGCGCATGAGCTGACTGATGGTGCCCACCACTGACTCTGCAACTGACTGTATAAAAGATTTATCATTATTATTATTATTACACTATTATTACATTTCTACATAATGATTTTAATCTAGTCACACTGTCAGCCAAACAAATTAACATATTGTATTGTTTGTACATTCTTACCTCATTTAACATGCTGGCGGACAGCAGGTTACTGACAATCGTAGCAGCTGAGGTGATGTTCTGGGACGTCAGCTGCTCAGGTTTGGACATGAGTATCTGGACACTGGAGGCAACGTACATATTCTCTTCCAGAGTCCCCTAAACAAAACCATTGTGCCAATATTTGTTTAATCAAAAGCACTCAAAATTAAAGAGTTCAAACCATTGACTAAATAATGACTACAGTAAACCTGAGTTTACTGTAAAATATTATTTTAAAATTATTAATTTTAAAATATTTAAAAAAATAAATAAATTACATTTGACGACTACTACAAATATATCAACCAGTTTTTTAGTTTTTTGGCGAAAGAAATGTGTTTGCCGACAGTAATCAAACTCTTAATTACACCATTAAACTGCCACAAACTTAAAATATTAATATATAAATAATTCAATTTTATACAAGAAATGTATAGAATGGGCTGCAATTTTAACATTAAAAATGGATAATATAATATAATACAATAATTAACAGTGCTAAATGTGAAAAATAAAATGGAATAAAAACTAATTCAAAACATTAATCAACACTAATGATACTAAAATAACATTCGCATAAACTTTTGTCACTCAAAATGAATGTGAATTTGTTCAAATTGTCAACCAGTGTCCCCTATTAAATTTCAAAGATGTAAATACAGACGTTGACTTTGCTTTCGAACACCTCCAGGTTCAAGCCACAGTCCAGAAGTTTAACTCCTCCAAATCCGTGGAAAAGTGGTAAATTCAAACACTGAGCTGAGGCCTTAGGAAAACCAGCTACAGAAGACATACAAGAACAGTTAAACATGCTTGCTTCAAGAACACAAACCAAAAAATAACAAACCCAAACTACAATAGCTGCATATTTTGTTATGTATGTCTGACTTAACTTCTGACACAAATTAAGTTTTTTTAAATTTTAAGTTTGTCAAGATAAAGGATCTGAGATCTGATGGCCTTATCATTATTCTATTTTATTTAATTTTTTTCCACTAATGCATATATTGTCAGGACCCCGGGCTGATCAGCCTGGCTTTGTCTGTCTGCTTGTGTTCATGTTGTCATGTGCATCTAGCACATGGCTTCTGTTTTGTTTTGTGTTTCTTCATTTGTCATGTCTTGGCCCCACCCCCTTGTTTCACTTTATTAGTCTATTTGTCTCACCTGCCACTGCTCGTTATCCTGTTTATTGATTGCCCTACTTATTCCTCTTGTGTGGGTGTGTCATACTTTGCCAGATTGTTGTTTGCTCTTGAGCTCTCAGCAGCGTCATCTGTTTATGTGCTCTTGGCCTGCCTGGGATACTGAGACCTGGTTCTGTTGGCTTTGATATCTGGATCTCCCTCCTACCTGACTCTGGCCTTTCAAGCTTATACATCTGCTTGTTTTTGGAGATTTCATCTGGTTACCTCTGCCTGTCCTTACTTCAGCAGCAGCCTGCACCTATGTGGTTTTGCCTCCTAGAATCTTGCCATTCTGTAACTGTTGCCAGGCAAAGGATACATTTTTTGAGCAGTTTTTTGCCAAGTTTGTTTTTTGTAAAGAAAAATAAATCCATATTTTTCACCTGCATTTGGGTTCTCTCTCTGTAACTGCTCCTGACATATATATATATATATATATGTATATGTGTGTGTGTTTTTGTATTTATGACTGTTTACTTTGTAATACTACATACCGCTGGCTGTTCCTGGAGGGCAAAGCTGTGTTGAATAACTAATCTGATCGATCACAGTGAGTGGGAAGGTCAAACCATTGAGTGTTTCCTCTGGACAGGTATTACCTGCAACGAAACTAAGTCATCCTCGACCAAAACTTGAAATGGTCTTATATTACAGGCAAGAATTTTAAGACAACTCTTCTGAAATGCATACCTGTAGGTTGAGTAGTGGTCAAAAGCGGGTTAGGGATGGTAGTTGATGTTGTTGAAGTGGTAGTTATGGGTGACCTGGTGGTCGTAGCACTTAATGTGGTGGTAGTAGTGATAACAGGGGTGGTAGTAGTGATAACAGGGGTGGTAGTAGTGATAGTAGGGGTGGTAGTAGGATTGTTAGTAGTGGTAATATGAGTGGTAGTTGGTTCTCTTGTTTCTGGTTTGGTGTTCATAGGAGCAGACGTAGTAGCAAATAAAGTGCTTCCAAGAATCAGTCCATTCTCATTTACAAATGCTGTTCAAACAGAAAAAAACAATTCAGTTTAGATCAGCACTATAATTTTGGAATAATATGATTTCATATATTGTTTTTAAACACTTTAAACCTCTACTGCACGCATTATGATAGACCTATAGAAAAAAATATTTGAATCTTTTTCTTTTCTAAGAATGGCTTAACTTGAAGTGCTGTAAAAAAAAAAATTTGGAAAAAAATATTATTTTAAGGTACTTTATGATTTGTTGCCATACGGCAACAGCATACAATAGTGGGTCTATCTTAGAATAAGTGTAAGCTTACTTATAATTAATATTTTTCCTCAGAAATGTTGTTTGTATTCAATTGGTGTTATAAGCTTTAACACAGTACTTATAATTGACACCTTATACATACTTTCCAAGAACTTGTGCTTTTATTTATTCCATTCTTTTTTTTGCTGAATAATGATTTATATTTGTTTTAATTTCATTTCATTTTTCATGAATGTTATTTCAACTGCAAATTTATACAGTTAAAACAAATATAATACTGTATATAATGTATCATAAAACACTGACATAAAACCAAAAACATTGCAGTTCATGAAAATTCAGCACTATGCAATCTCTTGAGAGGAAGACTATGGACACAAAGATCACCTTTTTATGTATGAAACTTCACAAAGCAGTTTTTTCATGTGGAGGAAGAGCAAGTTTTGCCCTTTTCTTCTTTACCTTGCCATAGAATATGGCCGTGCTCACTGATGTAATGCTACCTGTATTCATATTTAATCAAAAGTAAAATTGCCATTTCAATTCGATTATATCCATTAACATACGACTAATCAACATTATTTCACTAGTATTAATGTTGTTATTGTTACAGCTTAACAAATTGCAGCTGACCTTGCTAGCTAGCTAAACTATTGTTATAATGTCATTCCACTATTGCACAGTGTTGCCACTTGGCAACACATACATTTGAATGATTTACCAAAAACTAATTTTATAAAAACTTTTTGGAGAGGTGAATATGTCATCATAACATCATAACAGTGATGTTTTAGATTTTTTTGTAGAAGTGACAGGACTGGTCCTTGTTTGTTACTGATGTTTTAGTTTTAGTAAAAACGGCATGTCATCTGACTTAATCAAAGCACATCATTGGCTAAACTAAGGTCTTCTCT
>NW_015506803.1:82952-105105 GCF_001515645.1 Sinocyclocheilus grahami
TTTTTATGTATGAAACTTCACAAAGCAGTTTTTTCATGTGGAGGAAGAGCAAGTTTTGCCCTTTTCTTCTTTACCTTGCCATAGAATATGGCCGTGCTCACTGATGTAATGCTACCTGTATTCATATTTAATCAAAAGTAAAATTGCCATTTCAATTCGATTATATCCATTAACATACGACTAATCAACATTATTTCACTAGTATTAATGTTGTTATTGTTACAGCTTAACAAATTGCAGCTGACCTTGCTAGCTAGCTAAACTATTGTTATAATGTCATTCCACTATTGCACAGTGTTGCCACTTGGCAACACATACATTTGAATGATTTACCAAAAACTAATTTTATAAAAACTTTTTGGAGAGGTGAATATGTCATCATAACATCATAACAGTGATGTTTTAGATTTTTTTGTAGAAGTGACAGGACTGGTCCTTGTTTGTTACTGATGTTTTAGTTTTAGTAAAAACGGCATGTCATCTGACTTAATCAAAGCACATCATTGGCTAAACTAAGGTCTTCTCTTTCCAACAAAAAAAAACGAGAATGTTCCCTTAAAGAGACAGTGGCAAGGAAATGAACACAAAGAGTATGTTGCCATATGGCTACACCATGCGGTAGAGGGTTAAATAATGAGAGTGTTGTCCTATTGAGAGCTACATTCTTAAAAGTAAAAGTTCTTTATTGGCATTCATGGTTCCATGAAGAACTTTTAAGATCCATGAAACCTTTACTTTGCACAAAAGGTTCTTTAAACTGAAAAAAGGATATTTACACTTCCAAAAGTGGGTTTTCGCAGTGATGCCACAGAACAGTGGCTTTCAATTCCAGTCCTCGTGTACCACCGCTTTGCACATTTTGTATTTTTCTCTTATCACTTCAAACGTTTGTTCTATTCGACCGTTAGTGCCCTACGAAGTGAACATCACAGGATATTCCACCATGATTCCAGTTCGAAGGGAGCGTATATGTCCCATTCAAAGGGCATTAACGTGAATGTGAATTTAAATTGTATTTATTTACAGAGGTATATAATCTCACACTTCTCTAGTAAGTTTCATCCGTGTGTGATGCTGCAGGAAGTGGTGTAGTGCAAATCCGTGAATGAATGTTCATTTCAGTCGGAACACTCATTCGTTCATTCATGGAGCTCTCTTCTAACGAGCTGGTTATCTGAATCAAGTGTTAAATAAGAGAGACATGCAAAATATGCAGAGCAGTGGTACGTGAGGACTGGAATTGAGAACCACTGCCATAGAAGAACCATTTTGGGTTCCGCAACCCTTCAGAGAACATTTTTGAACCCTTTTTTGTTCCCAAAAGAACCTTCCAGTGAGCAGTTCTTAAAAGAACCATTTTATTTTCATACAGTGAGGAACATTTTAATAATCTAAAGTATCTTTTTCACTTTAAAGAATATTTTGTGCAATGGAAAGATTCCATGGAACCAAAGCTGCCAATAAAGAACTAATATTTCTAAGAGTGTAGATTATAAAAATATTAAAAATGCAAACTATAATATATAATTGGTTCTTTTAAGAGTTTTCACTGGGAGGTTCTTTGGGGAACCAAAATGGTTCTTCTACAGAGTGCAGTGAGTTTATTTGCAGTTTATTTATGCACCCAAAACAGGGCCAAGACAGTATTTTATGGGTGGGCTGCCTATTCCCTAGCCCAATAAGTATGGTATACCATAAAGACAGACCACCCAATGACAACTCTGCACTTAGACATCATTTGCAAGTGAAACTCCAGCACATAATTCTTTAAATCCCTGTGACACATGCAAATCAGCCTAAACTGGGGAATCTGAAGTATCTGGCAGCCAAAAAAAAGTAATTTTTAAATAGCACAAAAAAACAAAACAAAAAAAAAGTGTAGTGAGATTGTTTATATCTAAAGCTTAGTCACATATATATATGTGTAGGTGCCAGATACGGTTTGATGTCTTTTATTTTGAAATTGTCACTTCCAGTTTGTTACGTAATTTTGTATAGGTGCATATTACCTGTTAGTTTGGATGTGGATATCATGGAGGAAGGGGGTGAGTAGCTGGGACGCTCACTTTCTGTTGACCGTTTCACTTTGTTTATTTAATTTTATTTTGTTTATCTTTTGTTTTCTATCTTACCGTCTTCATGCAACTTGTTGCTGTTCATTTCTATATTGTAATTAAAACCCTTTGCGATCGAAACGCGTCATGGATGTATTCCCACTACTTAGCCCCTTAGCGGGTACTGGCTGCCGCTATAATTAGTCAACAGAAAACTCTGCTACTGTTGGATTATCATCGTGGATCATTGGAAAGGATTTCTTCGCACACGGCATGGGAAACGCTGGCGCACACACTTAAGTGAAACAACGTACTTCTGTATCCTGACGGTAGAAGAGGTATGTGAGCGGTTTTGCTATGTTTGGCTGCGGCGTTGCTGTTTATTGAATGGGAAAGACGCTGTTTGAATATAAATTGAAATCATAATAATAATAAATAAGGTATTTCAGTCAAAACAACAGGGTTCACTAACATGTTTCTTTGGTTAAATCTAATTTTTATAACACAATATAACTTTTTTTTTAATTGTATCAAAAAATCTATTATAACAATCATCATATCACTATTGACATAAACCACACACACACACATATATATATAAACCTGCCCTATATCTAAAATAAAATAAAAAAATCTATTTTTCTGAAAGTTAATCTGTTAATGTTACAATAATCCCTTACCTGAAAGAAATATGAGCAGCAGCATGGAGCGATCCATCATCATCCCATTAATAATCCAGATCTGGTTCTCGAAAATGTCTGCTTATGACTTATGTAGGAGGATCTCATATGTTTTGACATAATATATTTGCATTTTAAGAAAAAAAAAGAGCTATGGACACTGTAATGTGCAATGTTTTGCAAAAACCAAAAATGACAAGAAATATGTTGGGTCGGGCAGGTCGTATCATTTTTCTACTTGGCAGACATATCTAGGCTTTAATAACTAGTCTGAAAAAAAGTGTATTCGTAATTATGAAAATATAGGCTATTTTAAATTGATAGTCCATCTCAAAATTTTTATTACTCAAACTCATGCCATTCCAGATATAATTGACTTTCTTTATTTAGAAGACAAACACCCTCATCCTAAGAAAGTAAGTCTGTACATCTGGGGATAGCATGAGAGTAAATTTTGGGTGTTCTATCCCTTTAATAATAATAAAAATGATAAAGAAAATACTGCTGTTTCCTTTGTATTTTAAGCTTCTCAACCTGTCAAATGTACGTAGATAGGTAATGATATCATGTGAATAATTTGACATTTGTATACACAACCTAATATCTCTTTACATAAGAACAAATCTTTGTTGAATATTCTGGAGAGATTCAAAGCAGGTGTGCACGCGATTAATATCACAATACGTCCATGCGTGCGTGCACTCTACTAATGTGCCATTGCAAAACCAACTGATTTCACGTCCAAGAAAACACTGCATTGTGTAAAAGATTGGCGTGTGTCACACGTTTAAAGATAAATTACTCAACTTAATTTTGTTATTCAAAGTGAGCCTTGTATTAGATGCAAATTGCTGTCATTTCAGATACGCCATTGAACAACAGGCAAATCAACAGCACATCTCAACACTGAAAATGCAAACTAATGGCCAAAAGCATGAACCCCCAAAAGCAGAAAACCATTATGATAAAGAATCATAATGCCTTTATAGTATATAAATATATTAGACAATATGCAGCCATGCACATGCTGAACATTCAGACACCAAGACGAGAATTTATGCCAGGAGGTCAGTGTTTTTCCTCAGCATCCTGTCTGAACTACTCAAGTTTACTAATGAAGAGACTATTTCTCTCTTTTTTAAATTAATTGTAGCTTGTGGATAGAGCTGTGAACTCTGATATACACTGAACCCAGCTGCCAACTTCAAATGGTGATGATGGTTTAACATTGCAAATGTACTGTGAGATTATTCCTGACAGTGTATTTGGAATGAAGACAGAAACGTGTTGCACAAGAACTTCCGAAAGGAATAAAGCTGAACGAGGTGCAAAGTTAAACGCGTTAATCTGTGTAAGCTATTAAAGCTTTGGAACCCGTGCATCCATGGAGGAGGATGCACTTACCTATAGAAACCTCCACATCGACTCTACTGCTTTATTGGCCACGTACTGACCAGACCTTAAAGAAATAGTCTGGCATGCACAGCAAAAGCCTCATGCATCAATTTAAACCTACTGTATGCAGTACAGTTCTAGTATCTATTTTCTTGGAACGAGTACACGGTTTACCACAAATTAATATTTGCTTTATTTTAATAACTGACAACATCTACAAATCATGGTTTCTTGTAAAGAGTTACGTCAAGCAAACACATACAGTAAAACCTGAGGTCAACTCTTAAGGGACTGTTCACGCAAAAATGAAAATGTTGTCATCATTTAGCTACTCACTCTCATGTTGTTCCAAACCTTTATGAATTTCTGTCTTCTTTTAAACACAAAAGATGATGTTCTGAAGAATGTTGGTAACCAAACAGTTGCTGGTAACAACAGCCATTGACTTCCATAGTATTTATTATTATTATTTCCATACTATAGAAGTCACTGGCTACCATCAACTGTTTGGTTACCAACAATCTTCAAAATATCTTCTTTAGTTTTCAACAGAAGAAACTCATACATGTTTGGAAAAATTTGAGGGTGAGTAAATTATGACAAGATTTTCATTTTTAGGCGAACTGTCGCTTTAAACAACTCGCCAACCTTAGTTAATTATCTGCTGAGCATTTCTATAAAACAATACCCTTGGGTTGTTTCATGCTGAGGAAGAAAAAGGGAAGGGCATTATTGCAAGCTTAAAAAAAACTGTAATATTCATACTTATGAACTTGTGTTTTTCATCTTTATATAAAGCCAAACCAGAGAACTAATCCAGAGCCAATACAAAGTTACCATCTATAAAGAACCGTGGAATTTATATATTTTTGTTGTTGAAATGTGTTACATATTATTACAACCTCAAACAAATGTATGTGTTGATCTATTCAAAAACTGGCAAAAAAAAAAACTCCAACATTTTCTGATAATTTTATTGAAAGCTGATTAGTGGAAAAGAACAGAATATCTGACATACATTAGTACATGGACTTTTGCTGTGGTTCGTCACACACTGCCTGGTTCCTCATCATTGAGGTTACATTTTCCAGATATGCCTAGATCCCGATGAATCCCTTAATGACTTGAGGTATCTGTTAAACAGCATATGGAATTGTGCTGGAAACAGAGAGAGATTACAAAGCCAGCAGTTCAAACCTAAGCAGAAACGGACTTCAGTGACGTCTTGATCTGGGCTGAGAGCCAGTGGATGAGAAGCTTGACACTGAACATCCTGGTTTTACGCATCTGATCTCCTCTTAGGCTCAAAGTACTTAGTCAGGTAATCATAAAAACGTATGTGATCGAAGAGCCCTCAGGAAGAGAAAATAAAGACACATATAAGCAGCTGACAAACTATTATTCTCCAGCAGTCTCTTATTTCTTCTTCTTATCTTGTGTGCTGGTGAACCATGCATCCAGCAGCTTTTTGCTGTAGTAGATCTGCCAGCCATTTACTTGAAGTGAAATAATCAAAGCTAAGTACATTATAGAGACAGCAGAGAAGCCAAAGATGAACCTATAAGCTTTGCCGTGCCGATAAAGCTGCTGAGCCACAGGGAACATCTCCATCCCTCCATAAAGAATAGGAGCGACACAAAAAAGCCCGGCGCTGATCATTGAGATGACCAGGTAACTGATGTTGTTTTTTGGCAAAGCCATGAAACTGAAGACGGTAGGTATGATGCTCAGAAGATACAAGTATTCCCATTGGTAAGGAGCGGCCACCACTTTATGGGATACCAAGTTCAGCTGACTGACCACCACCTGTGCTGCTACAAGCAACCAGACCACTGCATGAGCGATGTTCAGCATCTTGATCTCAGACTTCAGGGCCACACTGATGAGATTGAGAACGGTCATTTCAACAGGATCAGAGGAACTGCAATTTTTAAGTAGTTTTAAGGGGTCATTCCCCTATATATATACCCACGACATGTCTTAATATATTGGCTAACAGGTTAATGATCATACTAGCCTTACACAAAAGCGATGTTACTCATGGGACACTGTAAATACAGGACTAAAATACTGCTACGAATTATATTTTTACATTAACTCTTTCCCCGTCAAACACGGAATTTTCCGGTTTTCCGCGTTCTCACTGTTATGCGCTATTACGCATCTCCTGAATGAGTCTAGAATGTGCCGATCAAAACCACATGCGAGGAAGACGCAGAAACGAGCGATCTCACTGTTATGCGCTCGGGGGCGTCTAGAATGTGCCGATCAAAACCACATGCGAGGAAGACGCAGAAACGAGCGATCTCACTGTTATGCGCTCGGGGGCGTCTAGAATGTGCCGATCAAAACCACATGCGAGGAAGACGCAGAAACGAGCGATCTCACTGTTATGCGCTCGGGGGCGTCTAGAATGTGCCGATCAAAACCACATGCGAGGAAGACGCAGAAACGAGCGATCTCACTGTTATGCGCTCGGGGGCGTCTAGAATGTGCCGATCAAAACCACATGCGAGGAAGACGCAGAAACGAGCGATCTCACTGTTATGCGCTCGGGGGCGTCTAGAATGTGCCGATCAAAACCACATGCGAGGAAGACGCAGAAACGAGCGATCTCACTGTTATGCGCTCGGGGGCGTCTAGAATGTGCCGATCAAAACCACATGCGAGGAAGACGCAGAAACGAGCGATCTCACTGTTATGCGCTCGGGGGCGTCTAGAATGTGCCGATCAAAACCACATGCGAGGAAGACGCAGAAACGAGCGATCTCACTGTTATGCGCTCGGGGGCGTCTAGAATGTGCCGATCAAAACCACATGCGAGGAAGACGCAGAAACGAGCGATCTCACTGTTATGCGCTCGGGGGCGTCTAGAATGTGCCGATCAAAACCACATGCGAGGAAGACGCAGAAACGAGCGATCTCACTGTTATGCGCTCGGGGGCGTCTAGAATGTGCCGATCAAAAACACATGCGAGGAAGACGCAGAAACGAGCGATCTCGTATCTATGCATATGCATATGAAAAACAATGCAATCATCAACAATAAACAGCATATAAATGAAAACTGCCTAATGTCACCGAGTGAAATGGCGATCCCGGAAGTGGCAAAGGACTGTGCAAGCTATGGGGGTGTTGATGAAGCAATCTACTGCATCTTTGCTTTGATCATCCTACTGAATATGATCCAGATGTAGTATTTGATAAAAATTTGATTTTCTCTACTTTTTGCTCAATAAGTTATTGTTGTTGTTCTTTTTATAAAACTTACCTACATTCAAGTGTTGATAAAAAAATTAAGTTTGAAGCTAGAATAAAACGGATGTTTTTTTTAAAGTAGAGGGATGTATGTTCTTTATTTTGACGTATCGCATGCTCAGATATTCATAAAACAAAATATTCTGGGGGCCATGAAATTTGATAAAAAATCATCAAAAATGCTGGCGGTGGCTGACAAATTTTTTTCAAAAACGTTGGCGGGGAAAGAGTTCAAAACAATTCACAACACATACAGTATGTACCTCATCTGATAGTGTGACGCCACGCGCTCGCGGTGCTGAAAGTCGCTGCCGTCTGTTCCTGTAGCGCGCGGTCCTGATCGTGATGCCATGGCAACCCACCTCCGTCGACAACCTGAGGTAAAGGTAAAATCGAAATTTACCTCACTTCTTCGCTCTAGAAGTTTACCTCACTTCTTCGCTCTAGAAGTTTACATGAGGCAAACAGCCCTGACAGCACACGTACATCACAGATATGTCTATTTGACGTCTGCATTTACATCTGCAAGACGTGTTTGCTAATATAAATACTTACGTAAATTAAAAAATAACCATTTCACCACATAATATATTGCAAACTATTTCTACCGTGATACTGTAATATTTGTTGCTTTTGACCAAAAAGTTGCACAAATATACAGTAGTCAACATTTGAAGTCCCTTTCATCCAAATTGTCCTAGAACCAAAATGCGTTTTTGTCTTAGGACAATTTTGATGAACTTTTTTGATCCACTTCAAATGTTGACTACTGTATTACATCTGAATATCGTATAACGGCACAATGCGTGCAAGTAATGTAACGTTAGACCAAATAACGCTTCCGTAAATACTCTCCATTTTGTCCTATATGTTGACTTCAACCAAACTATACCAAGCAAAACTGTAAAGCCTCCATTTCCGCAAGCTGTTTATCCTACTTCAGTTAAGTGCAAAAGCTTTTTAAAATGTTAACTTCGCTGTTTTTGTCTGTTAACGACCTTGTACTGTAAAACAGCTGGTTGATACTATATTCACCCACCGGTAGCATGATTTGATTATTGGAGTTTACAAATAATTACATTTGTTTGACACTGCATTTTTTTATTCTAATACATTCTGATGACAATTATTAGTCACTCAATCCAACTTCTACGGCTTTTGCTGACGCTTCCTACAGGTACAGTAACAACATGATTTCTACGAGACACCACAGAAGTTCATTCACAGTCATAATCGGTGTTACAAATAAGAAGACGCGCACTTATGAACACTCAAACTTTATACCTACCTTATTTCAACATGAACCAGCAAGCCGCTTCACGTACTGCAGAAGCAAAAGTAGCTGTTGTTCTACATGTGCGTTCGTCTGGACATAATGCAATATCGCCCTCACTGGCGCGGAGTGGGAACAATTAATGATTAGGAAAAGAGTTCATAAAGATTTGCATTGAGAGGATTGATACCACGGATAAACATACTCAGGGCCAGTACTTGACATTTGGAGGTCTAGGCAAAATTGATGTTGGAGGCTGCTCCCACTACCAATAAAAAGCACTTGAAACAAATATGATTCCTAACCTTTCTATTTATACAACATTTTATTTTACATTTAGTATATTTTTACTTATACAGTACTGGTCAAAATTTTGGACGCATTACTATTGTTCATGTTTTTGAAAGAAGTCTCTTATGCTCATCAAGCCTGCATTTATTTGATCAAAAATACAGAAAATTGTGAAATATTATTACTATTTAAAATAATGGTTTTCTATTTAAGTATACTCACACTTAAAATATAATCTATTTCTGTGATGCAAAGCTTATTTTCCAGCATCATTACCATTCTTCAGTGTCACATGATCCTTCAGAAATCATTCTATATGCTGATTTATTATCAATGTTAGAAACAGATGTGCTGCTTAATATTTATTTTATAACATATTACACTTTTTCAGGATTTTTTATTAAAAAGTGGTTTCACATTTTAAAACAAATAGAAATCTTTTATAACAATATAAGTCTTTAATATCACTTTTCTTTTTATCAATTTAACACATCCTTGCTGAATATTACTGTTTTTGTTCTGTAATTTTAATCAAATAAATGCAGGCTTTATGAGCATAAGCGACTTCTTTCAAAAGCATTAAAACTAGTAATGTGTCCAAACTTTTGACCTGTACTATATGTACATATTAATCAAACTTTATCTAAGGTAATCTCTTTTTTGTTTGTTTAGGATGTTGGGGGTGTCCCTGAATACATTGCAATCACTCCAAAATAGATGAGGACAACTCACACACCTGCATTAGGAGCTGTACTTCTTTGCGTGCATATTTAGCCTTAACTGTTTCGCAGCACCTGAAGGATGTGTTTGTTACTGCAAACATTCAAGGTGGGACCCGCTTTGAAATGGCAACATTAATTAGTTTAATTGCAGGTGAGTGACAATTCAACTATATCCAGTAAACAGTGAGGTTAGTATTTTGCTGCCTGTCTTGACTGGTGGACTATGGGGGATGTTACAGTTATGGAGGGCTTCAGCTCAGTGTCTGACTAAGTTTATAATATCCAAAATTCCTTAGGTCAACATAAAGACTGAAAGGGATTCTTTATTTTTTGTGGAACTCCCTAATTACAAATCCACACGATTTCAGTCAATTCGATTTATTAAAAAAGAATAACAATGACATTAAATCTTTACTCCATATATGTTTAACAGTTTAGCACCATTGTCAAAAATAACAAACAATAAATTCCTTATTTTTTGTGCCCCGCCATCTTTTTGCACATATACAAATTTAGTCATTCAGTAGTAAAACTAAAAATAAATTACAAAGAGGTTCCTAAGACTATTTGAATTTAACTTAGAGTGTCCATGTGGCAACTTTTATATAGCCTACTGATATTGTATTTTGAGTTTGTTTTGATAAACAATGATCTGATCTAGGCTACTCAAATCAGTTGGGTATGAAAGAACCTAAATGTAATTTTTAGTTAATGAGATCACTAAAAAAAGTAACATCTAAACATAACACTTATGTGCTCACATACTTTCTTTAAGTTCATTGAGATGGCACAATGAGAAACTAAGACAGCAGAAAAATAGTGCATATCCAACAATCTGAAAATTCTTCATTATGACATATGTCAACATCACATCATTTTACATTGATATGTAGTCAATGTGACCCCATCTATATACAATCAATATACTATCAAACAATACAAAATATGCAAATAAATAATGTGATAAGAGTTCTAACAAAGTGCTAACCATATGGATGAATGGATAATGTAAGTTTCTGAAAGACTGTTTCAAATTATGTAAGTTTGTGTATGTGTAAAACATACATTTAACATTATTTCATTATATATTCCTTTGCCACTGTACCACACTATGCTATAAAACATACCTCACTCTGTAACTTAATTGTCAATTACCTTTGAGAGAGTGACTCTGTACTGATGGCACATACAGTTTACTTGATGTAGCATTGATTTTATATGAGTGACTTTTTTTCACAAATTCACATGGGATATAACAAATA
Organism: Sinocyclocheilus grahami; assembly: GCF_001515645.1. Lineage (NCBI taxonomy): Eukaryota > Metazoa > Chordata > Actinopteri > Cypriniformes > Cyprinidae > Sinocyclocheilus > Sinocyclocheilus grahami. The sequence continues at coordinate 93,888 of NW_015506803.1, forward strand.
TCCAGAGAATGATGAGTGGACATATGGACCAGCATAAAGTCCTGCAGCTTGGTCTGATGGTAACTGGATATGAACAGTGTCTCCAACTTGTAAGGGCAGCACTGCACTCCCTGATGCCTGATCCAGGTAACTTTTTTTGAATTCATCATATGTATACATAACTGGCTCATTGTTCCTGTACAATGCTACCCATACATTGTTTCCTTTGCAATTAACATGGTAAACAAAGTAGTAAATTCCAGGTATTTTGCAAGTGAAGACGCCAGTTTGAGAGTTGTAATTCTGGTTACCATTATATAAAATCTTGTTGAAGACAACAGGTTGCCCAACTAGAGGAAATGGTGTTGTCAGCTGAGCTGTAAAAGCAGGCATCTCTACGCCATTCCTACCAATATTGGCTCCTCCAGGCTTTTCTTTCTTGTAACCACCTTTTGCCCCATCTAGCCCAGGACCTGTCTTAGGAAGGATTTGCCCGATAAATGGAGATTGAGCAGGAGGTCCTGGTAGGCCAGGTGGGCCAGGAGGACCAGGTATTCCAGGTTGACCTGGGTGCCCACCTACTCCAGGAATACCAGGTGGGCCTATTGGGCCTGGAAGCCCAGGTTTTCCCTCGCCTGACATTCCAGGTTTTCCTGGTGGTCCATATTCCCCTTTTGGGCCTGGTAGACCAGGTGGGCCTATTGGTCCTGCTTGACCCATTAATCCTGGGATTCCCATAGGCCCTGGGTGGCCTTTCTCTCCTGGGAATCCAACTTGTCCTTTTGCGCCAGGCTTTCCAGGGGCCCCAGGTAGGCCGTTAAAGCCTTTATGTCCATTTTCACCTTTAGGTCCTATGGGACCTGGTAAGCCTCTAGGTCCTGGTTGCCCCAATTCTCCTGGGAATCCTGGCTTGCCTGGAAGTCCTGGAGGCCCTGCTTCACCTTTTGGACCAAGTTGTCCCTTAGGTCCTACTGCACCACCCTCTCCTTTTGGACCAAGGAAACCAATGCCTCCAGGTGGTCCCAAGAGACCGGGAGGGCCTGGAAGGCCACTTGGCCCTGGTGGTCCAATCATTCCAGGAAGACCACCATGACCCTTTTCACCTTTTGGGCCTTGGGGACCAGGTAAACCACCATGCCCTTTTTCACCTTTAGGGCCAGGATATCCAGGTTTGCCAAAACCAGGCAAGCCTGGGTTTCCAGGTAAACCAGAGGGACCTGGCTCGCCCCTTCCACCTGGAAGACCTGGTTTCCCTGGCAAGCCATCCAAACCAGGTTTGCCAAAGCCTGGTAGTCCTGGTGGTCCTGGTGGTCCTCTCCCCCCTGGGACTCCTGCCAATCCTGGTTCTCCAGGTGCACCAGGTTTACCTTGGCCTCCAGGAGCCCCAGGTAGTCCATTCAATCCTGGTTTGCCAACTCCTGGTAGTCCTACTTGTCCTGGTGGTCCTGGAGGTCCAGGATGTCCCTTTACTCCTGGCAGTCCTGGGAGGCCGATCCCATTCTCACCGTTTGGCCCTGGGAGACCATGGATCCCAGGGAAGCCCTTATGTCCAGGTTCTCCACGAGATCCAGGTTGTCCTGGAAGTCCTTGTGCACCTGGTTTTGACACACCTGGTAAGCCATGTGGCCCGGGAAGACCTGGAGGTCCTGGCATTCCTATTGGTCCTTCACCACCAATTGGTCCCAACTCACCCTTTGGTCCTGGTAAACCTATACCTCCAGGTTTTCCTGGTAAACCTGGCATTCCTGGCTTTCCAATTCCTGGGAGTCCTGGTGGACCTTGAGGACCAGGTTTACCTGTAGGTCCTGGGATACCATGACCAGGAAGTCCTGGAGGGCCCTGAGGCCCTGGAAGTCCCTTTGGACCAGGCTCACCAGGAGGACCTTTATCTCCTCTTGGAATAGTTTCACCTGAAAAAAATGGTCACAGTAACGGTCAACACTTGTTCATAAACACACACATTATTTGCATGTCTGAAAGTTAAAATGAATGTACAAAAATGTTATTAATGTATTCTTGGACCAAAAATATATTCAATATAAATCAATTGTATGAATTTAACCTAGAGTGAATAAAACAGAGCTAAAATGAGAATAAACTAAAAATAAATACAAATAAACTACACACACACACACTCAAAAACACCCTCCCAAACCTCATTAAAATCTGATGGAAGGTGTTTTCAAGAGGTTAACCTATCAGAAAGATTAAAAATGCTTTCTGTCAGCTAGCTTTTTTCAACATTGCAGTTTTAAGCCCAAAGTATAAAAACCGCATGCCGCGATGGTCCGTGCACTGTCTGCATGACACAGTTTTCATCACCAGAAGTGTCTGCAGATGTCCGCACACACTGTCAGTGTGCAGCCCAATTTTTGTGACCGTGCAGACGGGCCGTGTACAGCAGCACAGGCGCGAACTGAATGTTGAGATAGAATGAGTCTTGGTGGTACTGTGCATTTGTTAAACTCGTCCATCCATGCTCATCTGTGGTTGAGTATATTTTGAAAGCTGTGCGGACACAGCTGTGTGCAAGACGGAATGCGGAAACTGAATTATAACCGGTCCTTTACAGTTCAGTTTAAATTATCCTGTGGAGTGATTTTTTTTTTAAAATACCAAGATTCTATGTAGCCTCTAAATGAATATGATGTTATAAAAGCTGCAAGCAAAGTAATTATAAAGGAATTTGCTAAATTACCAACCTTTTCCTACAATAGGTTTACCCATGTGCATGGGTATCTGTGGACGTTCTTTTGCATACTGTGGAAGCAAAGGCATCTCATTTCCATATGGTAAGTGTGGTGTTTCCTTTCCATGGTAATGGTGTTGGGGTATTTGTTGTGGTATCCCCTCATTGCCATGTGACGGAAGAGGTAACTGTGGCAGAAGCTGGTGCTGTTGGGGCAGTGACTTGTGACCATAAAATGCCCCTGCATGGATATGATGTAGCAGATAGAAGTGCTCCACCAGTATAAACAAGTGGGCAGAGAGGAGAGGCCCAGCCATGTCCTGTGGAATGGAACATAAGAGAGAAGGTTAGTTGTCTTGAAAAAAGACAGGAAAGCTAGAAGTAAGGGCTGACACCAAAGTGTAGTGAAAGCACTTCTATGCCTTGAACATTGTTTTAGAGAAGTCAGGTTAAAGAGTTGACACCCATAAGGTCATTGTCCATTCCATAACTGACCAATCAACTATCGTTTCACATTACTGAATAATATTATTAATTCTACAGTGTTTAAAATGTCAATACAGCATCATCAATGCTTAATTCGGGAAAATTTCTGTTACTGCATGGCTATATAATAGTGTTAATAAAATTCTTAATAAGCCTTATCAGAAAATCATTGTTTGCAACAAAAACAACCATGAATTAGGAATGTTACACCATTTTCTAATGCCAGTACTCTTCAAATATGCGATACCACACAACAAGGAACAGAGAAAGGTTTGGTGAACTTGTTTAAACATTTGTTTAGTACTAATAGCATCTATACTACTTCTAGCCGTTAACAACAAGTTGTGTTTGCAGTTGTTTCAATAAATGGTCTATTTGAACTGGGAAGGACACCTTAACATCTAAAAGAAGTATGTTTTTATAGTAAATAAAGTTTTATAAGAATAGTTTGTTTCTGAAAACAAGGACATTTTTATTATTCATGACATGACTCCCTTTACAATGCTCTTCCAACTCAATCTTTCAATGAATCGTCTTTTTATATAATATGCCCATACAAAGTCTGTATTGGCCCTTCAATTCGCAGCAGAACAAGGGAAAGTCTCAATATTTTTGAAATACAGCATTGAATAAATAAATTGCAAATAAATACATTAAAATCAGCCTCACATGAGCCACATTAGAACCTTCTAACAGTATATGGACTGCTTTATTTTATCTTAGAACAGCAAAATATACAGTAAATACATTCATATATGACTTGAAACATCAATTTTCAGCTCTAGATAGCATCTTAAGATAATGACCAGCTGACTGACATTATCCCTCATATATTCTATGCAAAAAGTTCAGCAAAAAATATTTAAAAAAATAGCACATTTAAGTTAATAATTTTAAGTTTCTTAAATTATTTCTGCATTAAAAAGAGTTTTGTTTGCACTAGCATAGCAAAACATTTGTTATACTTAAACATGACCATTAGATGTCAGTAACTGCTCACATATGAACACTGGAAGTTTGTGTGTGTGGATCAAGGGGTCTTAACTACACAGACACCATCTGACTGCAAATAATCCTGAGCAACCGCCTTTGAAATCAGTGGGAATGCTAACAGTTTGCTTTCTCCAAATCAGAAGAGAGGGCAAACTGTTAGTTATCCCATTATTCATCGTTTTGTATTCAGTGTCTTGTGCATCAGACATAAACCTTAAAAATTGTCAGCTGATAATACCAATGAGTCATAAAAATGTAGACTGCCACCACGTGACGCCATCTTTACAAAACTTTACACTGCAAGTAACACAAATGCAAAAAAGTCAACACATAATCATGCTGTCTAATTATCAGAACACTATGGCACAAACAAATCTATTTCTTACTTTTTTGCTTATTCTTTCTGTTGTCTTGAGAGCCACATCCTCTCAGGTCTGTCTTGAAATTGTGTTGAATGGGAAACCCAGCCACTCAGTTACAAAGCGTTGGTGTTTTCACACCCAACCGATAGCTGCGCTAAAATCCAAAATGTGAGCCTAAACCAAAGCCGAACCCAGAATGGAGGGGGCATCTTGCTTTGATTGAGTGTGGAAAAATCTTAAAAGCTGGAATGCTTTTTAGGGAGCCGGGTTTTGATTCTAATACATACAGACGTATTGGGATCAGTGTGTGGGTGGAATGCCAGAGCTTTGATTTCCTTTTGTGAGCTACTGTAAACGGAGATCTTGACTGATCCAGCATGAATAGAACAAAAATACAAAGTAACACATAAACCATTTTTCTTGGGATGCCGCCAGCCAGGTTGACTGTGACTCTAAAGATACTTTCCACCTCTTTTACATCTCTAAACCTACTCCAGTATCATCTGTTCAAACTTTATTCTTAATTCAGTTTGGGAGAGCATACACCATACACCATCATTAATGAATGCATTTAAATAATAATAAGAAGAAGAATAATGATGATGAATTAAATAAATAAAAAATACACTATCATGAATCACCATTCACAGCACACACAAAAATCTAGAAGCAATTTTTTTATAATTTTGTTGTTTTAATTGTATTTATTTTAATCTTTACATTATCTTTGAATAATGTAGGACACTTTAATACTGATGAGAAGGAGTGGCACTTAAAAATAAACAATGAATAAATTATCAATATATTATGCAACAGTATAAAGCATTTTCTTGATTAATCAATAAAACTTAATGAAGACAAAAAAAACAATTTTAATAATGGAAAATGGATTAAGCAACCGGCCTATGTTTTTTTAAATGCAATTTATTTAAAATATATAAAAATATACAATTTATTTATTTATGTATTATTTATTACTAAATTTTAAACATTTCAACTTAACAGCTCTATATGTACATGTATTTGTCATTAGTGATTAGTGATTAGTTACATTTTTATTTTTGAAATGATAAATAATTAATTCAATAGATAGTTATTTTTAAGGGTCATTCCTAGTTTTCCATAGGCTACATCACATCCTTTGACATTAATTCATTCATTAGTTCCCTCATTCAATGGGCACAGAACACAAACCAAACATTTCATTCTCAGAAATGAATTTCATTCCTCAAACCTCCCTAATTTATAACTCCACCCAGTGATTTGTTTTCAGAGGATCTTGTGTCATTATTAGGTGCTGACTACGCTCAGCCTAGAACTCTTAACTTAAGAAAAACAACTCTTTCTTTGTGTTTGACGAGACTGGCAAGTCAAAGTGAAGGTCCATCCAATGCTCTATATTTAAAAATGTTGTGGGCATCAAAACAGCCTCATTCCATTGGAACATTTCTCAATTAATGCTGGCCATGTCTGAAAAATATTAAGTGATACGGAATACCATAATCAATAGTTCTTATTAGCATTCATGGTACCCACCCAGCATAAATCACCAAAGAGATGCCAAAACAATCTCAAGAGAAGCAGTTCAGGAGAGGTCATGGGACAAAAAACATGGCTCCTCAAAGCTTCATTCTGAACCCAACAACTCAGTTCACAACCTGGCCTGGTTGAATATCCATGCTTATTTATCAAATTCACAAGGCTGAAACAAGCTTCTCACGTTGTTCCCTCCAGCCTACATTTGGATGTTCAAGCATGCCAGAAAAAAAAAATCCTACAGATTTCGATGCTGAAGCCAAAGGTCAAATGAGAAATATGTTGACAGGCGAGGGTCAAAACCACAAGGACGGCATGACGGAACAGCAGCAACCCTACACGTCCACTGCAGAGAGCAGGAACCAATGTTTTCCTCCACTCTTTTGGCCAAAATTTACAACCGCAGCGTTTGTCTGCTTGGTTTCATGCCACAGTTCTGTTATCGTCCTGCCCCTATTCTAATATAATCAAATTTCCATTCCTGCTTTTCTGACTGCTTCCAGGTGTTTCACTTCAATTCACAATAAACAAATAAAGAAGAGCATGCTGGGTGTCAACCATATAATCAATGCTGGCATGATAAGAAGGTTATATGCTCAGCCCTACATTATTTTGGAGCTTTTCTATTATTTCTGCCAGCAGTGTCTATATCAGTGGTCACCAAACTTTTTAGGCCCAAGATACCTGACCTCGGCCTTTATGAAAGACAAGATCTACCTATTGAAGAATTGATAGAAAAAGACATCCCAGATTGTACTTCAAATTTGAGGCCTTTTACTTAGTATTTAAATTAGTGATGCGCCAATCATAGCTGATTCAGAATTCAGATTTTATTTTCTTTCTTTCTTTTTTTTAACTAGCAAATTGGATTCTGATACTGATACTGATTTTTAAGCAATTTTATTTATTGGCTATTTGCTTTATAACAAACAAACTGGCTTTAAACAAAAATATCTAGCCATTTGAAATTAGAGGCAACCACTGCATTTTAATCATGATCTGCACAGGCAGTTGTTTTTTATTTGATTTAGATTAATTTCAGGATTTAAAACAAAAACAGAATGGTCTGACTTTAGGTGTTATTTATTTATTTGCTACATAAAACATCTGCACGAAACAAAAACAGCAGGTCTGAATGAGACGCACTCTCTGACAGCAGGTGGCGCCTGTGAACAGGGTTGCCAAGTTTTCGCAATAAAACTAGTCCAATCGCGTTTCGAGGGGGATTCCCCTGTAAAAATCGCATTCCGGGGGTAAAATACACGTTTTTCGGCGGGGACCTTCCAGTAAAATTCACATTCCAGGGACTAAATATCACGTTATTGGGGTCGCTTCAACCCGCGGAAACAGAAAAAACAGAAAACCGCGGACTTGGCAACACTTCTTATGAACCGACCGCAATATAGCGTTTCCTTGTTTACCGCTGTAAACAAAGCAGAGTAGCGCTTTATACGGAGAAGAAAATGCCATTGCCATCGAAACTTTTCTCAAGACAGTACCCGTCAGTGATACATTAATATAACACCATAAATGTAATGCATTTTTTTACTTATTTTACTGTTTTTTTCGGGATCTACTGGGACAGTGATAAAGATCTACGAGTCGATCGCAATCGATGGGTTGGCGACCACTGGTCTATATATTACAAAAATATGTCTATATATATAGAATGTCGTGGAAAAGTTCATTTATTTCATTAATTCAACTCAAATTGTGAAACTCGTGTATTAAATAAATTCAGTACACGCAGACTGAAGTAGTTTAAGTCTTTGGTTCTTTTAATTGTGATGATTTTGGCTCAACAAATTAGAATACTTCATAAGACCAATAAAAAAACATTTTTAGTGAATTGTTGGCCTTCTGGAAAGTATGTTAATTTACTGTAGATGTACTCAATACTTGGTAGGGGCTCCTTTTGCTTTAATTACTGCCTCAATTCGGCGTGGCATGGAGGTGATCAGTTTGTGGCACTGCTGAGGTGGTATGGAAGCCCAGGTTTCTTTGACAGTGGCCTTCAGCTCATCTGCATTTTTTGGTCTCTTGTTTCTCATTTTCCTCTTGACAATACCCCATAGATTCTCTATGGGGTTCAGGTCTGGTGAGTTTGCTGGCCAGTCAAGCACACCAACACCATGGTCATTTAACCAACTTTTGGTGCTTTTGACAGTGTGGGCAGGTGCCAAATCCTGCTGGAAAATGAAATCAGCATATTCAAAAAGCTGGTCAGCAGAAGGAAGCATGAAGTGCTCCAAAATTTCTTGGTAAACGGGTGCAGTGACGTTGGTTTTCAAAAAACACAATAGACCAACACCAGCAGATGACATTGCACCCAAAACATCACAGACTGTGGAAACTTAACACTGGACTTCAAGCAACTTGGGCTATGAGCTTCTCCACCCTTCCTCCAGACTCTAGGACCTTGGTTTCCAAATGAAATACAAAACTTGCTCTCATCTGAAAAGAGGACTTTGGACCACTGGGCAACAGTCCAGTTCTTCTTCTCCTTAGCCCAGGTAAGACGCCTCTGACGTTGTCTGTGGTTCAGGAGTGGCTTAACAAGAGGAATACGACAACTGTAGCCAAATTCCTTGACACGTCTGTGTGTGGTGGCTCTTGATGCCTTGACCCCAGCCTCAGTCCATTCCTTGTGAAGTTCACTCAAATTCTTGAATCGATTTTGCTTGACAATCCTCATAAGGCTGCGGTTCTCTCGGTTGGTTGTGCATCTTTTTCTTCCACACTTTTTCCTTCCACTCAACTTTCTGTTAACATGCTTGGATACAGCACTCTGTGAACAGCCAGCTTCTTTGGCAATGAATGTTTGTGGCTTACCCTCCTTGTGAAGGGTGTCAATGATTGTCTTCTGGACAACTGTCAGATCAGCAGTCTTCCCCATGATTGTGTAGCCTAGTAAACCAAACTGAGAGACCATTTTGAAGGCTCAGGAAACCTTTGCAGGTGTTTTGAGTTGATTAGCTGATTGGCATGTCACCATATTCTAATTTGTTGAGATAGTGAATTGGTGGGTTTTTGTTAAATGTGAGCAAAAATCATCACAATTAAAAGAACCAAAGACTTAAACTACTTCAGTCTGTGTGCATTGAATTTATTTAATACACAAGTTTCACAATTTGAGTTGAATTAATGAAATAAATTAACTTTTCCACGACATTCTAATTTATTGAGATGCACCTGTATATATATAATTTTAATTTTAATAATTAGAATAACCATTGTTTTTTAATAAAGCATAATTTGCCTAATTTGTTTCCAAATGCCGTTTGGTTAGATTTGTCATGATATTTAGACATTTTAAGTGTAACTTAAATTGTCCAAAGTTTGTGTCCAAAAGTTAAAAATAAATTAGGGGTTCATCCGAGATCTGAATCCAGTACGTTTTGCATTGAGACACTTTCAGGGTTCCCATGTTCAAAAATTACATTTAATTTAATTAATAGATTAAATAAAAAAAAACTGTAAACATCAGAATATAGTAAATTGATAAATAAATTAATAAAACCTATAACATGAACTATATTGAACATACATTAATCTATTTGCTATGCTGTAAAATATTGAATCGGCTAAATATTGCTTATTGGGAAATGTGAAGAGTGTCAACCCCAAAAGCAAGCCAGCATGATCAAATTCATTGTTTGCAACTGCCTGTATGACTAAAGGAAACCCTGCACTTTTTCCCCAGGTTGCCCAAGGGTGATAGTCAATGTAATAAAATTATCAGAAGACACTTTGGATAAAAAGCATCTGTAACATGCCAAATGAAACCCAATGAGATGGAACGGATGCAAATGAGGCTCCTTTTTTTTAAATAGTAATGATAATATTTTACAGATGCATTCCCGTAGTTCAGACTGTACAATAGAAGCAAAACCAAGGTCATGGGTTCGATTCCCAGGGAATGCATGAACTGATCAAATGTATACCTTGAATGCAATGTAAGTTACTTTGGATAAAAGTGTCTGCAAAATGAATACATTTAAATGTTGAGAGAGAGAGAGAGAGAATATAGGGTGTTGCTTTCCATTATGCTGACAAATGGATTCATGATGCAATATTTTGGAGCTGCTGTTTCGGATCTGGCTACTGAATTAGAAGAACTTTACAGTTCTTTACAGTCACCATGATGGTGATAATGACGTGCCGACAGTAAACAGCAGGAGATGCCAAAAGACACATGCTCACCCACCCACACACACCACCCTATGTTCCCACCCTACCAATTACTACAGGTCATGCTTTCTCTGGAAATAGGAAGAGTGAGAAAGAGTTTCAAGACATTTCTCCCATGAAACACACACATAGCTACAATTCTCAGGCGTTCACCTACACTCTTGAAAATAAAGGTTCTGTATTTAAATCTATGGTTCCATGAAGAACTTTTAACATACATGGAACCTTTCAAATGTACCAAAGGTTCTTTATAGTGGAACAAAGTTCTTCAATAAGAAAAAAATGGTTCTTTTAAGAACTGTTCACTTAAAGGATCTTTAATGGCACAAAAATTGTTCATCCATAGCATCGCAGTGAAAAGACCCTTTCCAATACTTTCATTTTGTTATTTGTAATATTGATGGCTCCTTGACAAATTTAATTAGTCACTTTGAATAAAACCATCTGCTAGTTTTCCTTTATTAATGTAAATTACCACAAACCACATACTATTATTTTATATAAAGCCCAAACCCAAAACCTAACCATACCCCTACACCAAAAAGAAAATGTGTTGCCTTTTTATAAAGAAGTAACTACTGTGGTGTGAAAAGGTTTTTGCCCCCTTCCTGTTACATTTTTTGCATATTTGTCACACTTAAAAGATTCAGATCATCAAACAAATTTTAATATTACACAAAGATAATGCAAGTAAATACAAAATGCAGTTTTTAAATGATGATTTCATTTATTAAGGGAAAAAAGCTGTCCAAACCTACGTGGCCCTACGTGAAAAATTAATTGCCCCCTCCGGTTAAATCATGAAAGAGCTGTGATTAACCACATTATTTTAGAAAGCTAAGTTAAATTTCACTAGACACACCCAGGCCTGATTACTGCCAGACCTGTTGAATCAAGAAATCACTTAAATAGAACCTGTCTGACAAAGTGAAGCATGCTTAAATAGCAACACATTATGCCGCGATCTAAAGAAACTCAAGAA
>NW_015506803.1:105180-115180 GCF_001515645.1 Sinocyclocheilus grahami
CACCTCTGAATGGCTCAAGAAAAACTAAATTAAGGTTTTGGAGTGGCCAAATCAAAGTCCGGACTTAAATCCAATTGAGATGCTTAAACAGTCCATTCATGCTCGAAAACCCTCCAATGTGGCTGAATTAAAACAATTCTGCAAAGAAGAGTGGGCCAAAATTCCTCCACAGCGATATGAAAGACTCATTGCCAGTTATCGCAAACACTTGATTGCAGTTGTTGCTGCAAAGCGTGGCACAACCAGTTATTAGATTTAGGGGGCAATTACTTTTTCACATAGGGCCAGGCAGGTTTGGACAGCTGTTTTCCCGTAATAAAAGAAATCATCATTTAAAAACTGCATTTTGCATTTACTTGCATTATGTTTGTGTAATATTAAAATTAGTTTGATGATTTGAATCTTTTAAGTGTGACAAATATGCAAAAAATAAAAAAACAGGAAGGGGGCAAAAACCTTTTCACACCACTGTATATTAAAGTTACACAATATTAACTGGCCATTGTACTGATATTCAGTACAGTGGAGTCTTACTGAAATACACTGAGGTTGAGTTGCTGTTATTCCTCAGGACAGCGGAATGCAGAATCAGCTGACAGAATGGACCGTGAGCCAGAACTGCTGCCTGCTGTAAAACACATTCTCTCGCTCACTGAGTAACTCACACACTCGCTTTTCTCTCTCAGGTAGAAGGGAAGTTTTTCATGTAACCATATGTTTTAGTCTATGGGGAATAAGAGATTTTGGGCAGTATATAAGCCATGATGAGGCAGCAGAAATCCTTTCTGTCTCATCTATGAAAAATGGAATGGGTGCCATTTGAGCCTGAAAAGGACAGGAAAAAATTATTAAGCTTTCAAATTTTTATTTGTTTTAAACATTTCATTTGTAGAGGTTATGGCTTTCAAGAAAATCATGTTTTTCCATCTCAGGAACTAGGTACCAAAACTTATTTTCATACCAGGCAAACTCTGGTAGTATCACTTAGATTCTTGTGAAAAAAAAAAAAGTGAATAAAAAAATGAAATAAAATAAAATAATAAAACCCATGACATTTCTCTTTCCACACGTTTTATAGAATGAGCATTCAGTTCTATTATATTCAAAATGTTTTGGGGTTGATTGTATATCAGCAAGCCAAATATGAGGCCACAGGTTTAAGGGGGTAAAACAAAGACATAATCTACTGTATATCAGTATTATTTTGGTATATATGTTTATTAATATTTTGAATTTTGAAGTTTTTGCTTTTATATTTTCCATTTTTGTTTTAAAATATGTGATTATATTTTTGTGTGTTTTGTCAATTTTATTAGCTTTTGAATTTGGTCATTTTTGTCTATATAGTTGTAATTAATCTTATTTCAGTTTTAGTTTGTAATTTTAGTACTTAAATTAAAAATGTTGCCTTGGCTTGCCTTGTTGACTTTTTTCTTAATAATATTTGATATTATTTAAACTACCTGAGTAGCTACCTGATATTTATTTTTATATAATAAATGAAAGATTTAGTTTTAATTAAGAAAAAAATGTTTACCACTATTGCAAAGTTAAAGCTCTCAAAGGGCACCAAATCCAGGGAATGGTTACTGCACTCCATTTCAGTGTTCAAAAACAAAGCCAAATATGCACCAGTGCAATCTATGCAGTCTTTTATGTCCAATCAATTTCCTAATCTCTAACTATGATCTGAATACTTTATCGGCACTAATAGATGGCCTCAGATGACTTTCATTGTTCCAGCTGGACACTGATGCTGGTGGTTTATATCACTGCAAACACTGGCCAGGACTAGAGGTGCACTAGTTCGTTTGTGAGCGCATGTGTCAGATTCCAAGCCCATGTCCTCTCGTTCTGCACACTTTCAGCCTTCACACCATCCCTATACTATTGCTGCAAAGCGTGGCACAACCAGTTATTAGATTTAGGGGGCAATTACTTTTTCACATAGGGCCAGGCAGGTTTGGACAGCTGTTTTCCCGTAATAAAAGAAATCATCATTTAAAAACTGCATTTTGCATTTACTTGCATTATGTTTGTGTAATATTAAAATTAGTTTGATGATTTGAATCTTTTAAGTGTGACAAATATGCAAAAAATAAAAAAAACAGGAAGGGGGCAAAAAACTTTTCACACCACTGTATATTAAAGTTACACAATATTAACTGGCCATTGTACTGATATTCAGTACAGTGGAGTCTTACTGAAATACACTGAGGTTGAGTTGCTGTTATTCCTCAGGACAGCGGAATGCAGAATCAGCTGACAGAATGGACCGTGAGCCAGAACTGCTGCCTGCTGTAAAACACATTCTTTCGCTCACTGAGTAACTCACACACTCGCTTTTCACTCTCAGGTAGAAGGGAAGTTTTTCATGTAACCATATGTTTTAGTCTATGGGGAATAAGAGATTTTGGGCAGTATATAAGCCATGATGAGGCAGCAGAAATCCTTTCTGTCTCATCTATGAAAAATGGAATGGGTGCCATTTGAGCCTGAAAAGGACAGGAAAAAAATTATTAAGCTTTCAAATTTTTATTTTTTTTAAACATTTCATTTGTAGAGGTTATGGCTTTCAAGAAAATCATGTTTTTCCATCTCAGGAACTAGGTACCAAAACTTATTTTCATACCAGGCAAACTCTGGTAGTATCACTTAGATTCTTGTGAAAAAAAAAAAAGTGAATAAAAAAATGAAATAAAATAAAATAATAAAACCCATGACATTTCTCTTTCCATCACAATTGTGAGAAATCGCGATTGTAAGAAAATAGTATTTTTTCCCCTCAGAATTGGACTTTATAAATTGAAACTGCGAGTTTATATCTTAGAGTTCTGACTTTAAAACTTGCCATTTCTAGCTTTTACCATGCAATTCAGAGTAGAAGAAAAAACAAGATCAAACTGCTCCCTGTTATATTTTTTTCTTTGTGATAGAACTCTGGGCTTTTCCAGTTTTCCAGATAAAGTCCACATAATAAATGCATAAATTTTTGATTAGCCCTGAGTCTTGTCAGATTTCAGATATCTGGCGTCTTAGAAACCAAATCTAAGCCGCAAGCCAAACCTCTCTTTAAACTGAGGACTGTTGGTCCGCCACATTCTGGTGTTCTTGTTTCAGAATGATGCTGATCTGACATGAGAAACTACTGCCAGGGAAGACCTGCAATATAGTCTATGAAGAGAAGATTAGTACGGTACACAGCTTTTGGCCTTCAGATAGAGGTCAGGACAATAGCTGCACTCATGATCCAAACTACAGTACGTGCTATTAAATAAAAAATGTTTACTTTTCACTTGTCACAAAACATTTCTAGGGAACGAAGCAAGCCAATTCATCCGAAATCCTACAAAATCTCAAGCAAGACTCGCCTTCCTTGGATTTCCTTTGTTTTCCTATTTGTGTAAGAGTGCATGGGTTTCATTCAGATCAAAAACAAAGTTATAAAACATCAATCTGTTAATAGCTGGAGGGAATTGACGGAGGAACATTCACAGGTCAGGTTGCGTCTGTGACTGTTTAATGAATCAAGCTGCTCAGGAAAGTTCCAAAGAAAAAGAGAGACAAGAGGGTTGTGAGGGTCATAAGATTAATGCATGGAGGTAAAAGATGCTCTGCAACTAAACAACTCTGAGAAGGGAAAACTTAAAAATTAGTTTCAAAATGGAACAAAACTAAATAAGTCTAATGATTGAATTGAATGAGTCTAATGATTCATTCATTGACTGAATCATAAACGGTTAAAGCGGTTCTTCACTGTAATTTAAAATGTATTGAAAATGTCACTGTGTTATGTGTACTGTACTTAAGTCTTGTTGGACTTATTTAAACTTGTTTTTTTTCACAAAAAATTTGCTAAATATGTTCACAATAGTTTTCCTGGAAAGAATGGTACTTTAATATATGTGTGTGTGTGTGTGTGTGTTAAATATATTTCTTTTGTTTAATATTTGTATTTTTCTCAGAAAATTACAGAAAAATGTCAAATACCCCATTTATTAAATACCCTACCATTAATTTACCAAAAATGTTATTGTTTTTGTTGAATAATTTTAGTGTCACAAAAAATTTGCTAAATATGTTCACAATAGTTTTCCTGGAAAGAATGGTACTTTAATATATGTGTGTGTGTGTGTGTGTTAAATATATTTCTTTTGTTTAATATTTGTATTTTTCTCAGAAAATTACAGAAAAATGTCAAATACCCCATTTATTAAATACCCTACCATTAATTTACCAAAAATGTTATTGTTTTTGTTGAATAATTTTAGTGTTCTCAGAAAAATTCAAAATAGGCATGTAATAATGTTTCATACTTTATTAAGTACCCTAACTTTTCATGCTTGGAAATCACAATTTAAGAAAGAAGAAAAGGAAAACTAACGTTAATTTACCAAAAATGTTATTGCTTTTGTTTAATTATATTAATAATAATAATAATAATCATTACAAACCAAATACTAAATCATCTTGTATTTAAAGTGAATGAGGCTCTAGAAATGTACAGACCAAGCTGGATAAAGACTCTTGCACAACAGCAGGTGTGGTAAGCAGCAGCCTGAATCCACACTTATATTTATCCAAAATCAAATAAAAAATTGTTGAAGCCACTTGACTTTGTTATTATTGCATATCAAAATAAAGGAGAATGCATATAAAATCCTAAATAATTTCTTAAATAAAGTAATTATAATAACTAAAAGTAAGTTATCTGGTTTTACAATGTTTTGACTAATGAATTTCCTTGAATTTTCCAAAACGTTTTTGTTATTGGAAAAATTATTTTAGTGTACTCACAAAGAGCACTTGCTGATCAAATATTTAACACCCCAGGATAACTAGAAAAAAAAGTAAATATAGAAGTGTCCATAATGTTTCATATTTCATTAAAAACCTTAATTTTTTTTATTTAATCGTTTTAGTGTACTAAAAAAATTAATTCAAAATAAAAGTTTTGATATTTTCTCATATTTTATCACAAACCCTATGCTTTATCACTATATATATATATATATATATATATATATATATATATAACATTAATTTACAAAAAATTTTATTGTCTCTGTTTAGTATATTAATTTAGGACCAATTATTGTTCAAATATTAAAATAATCAGTAATTAAATAATTAAGTAACTGGAGCTGGAAATGGAATATGAAAACAAATAAAAACTAATAAAAACATACATACATCTCCAAAACATTTGAGGAACATCAAAATATTTCACACTCCAAGATTCACAATAGAAATAACCATCATTTTTAATAATTTTATTAAATACCATTTATTTTTGTCAGGCCTGGAAATTACATTCTAAAAATTATTTAATAATTACATGTTTTTTTTTTCAATCAATGGAAACTGCACAATATAGGCAAATGATGGATAAAAAAATAAGAAAGAAAGAAAGAAAGTTAGTCTTTCTTTTGACTAAGTTGATGAGTTGCATCATCAAGGAACATGATTAGACAAGAAACGTCTAGCATGAACTGATATTATTTTCCTTTCCATGTACACTCCCATTCAGATCAATATCAATACTTAGAGCAATATTTCAAGTCACTCATTTTATTTATTTTCCCCCCTGCAGCACACATTATATATGTACAGCACTCACCTCTCTCTCTCTCTCTCCTGGCCTCTCTGTCTTCGGTTTATCTCTCTCTGAGTGAGAAGTGAGGGAAGAAGATCCAGAAGACAGAAGGAGAAATGTAGTTAAAGGCTTCAGGCAGCATGGTTTCCACTTTTATGGGCAGGCAGGAGGGACAAGGCAACTCCTCAAAGGAGGTGGGCAGAGGAAAAAGAAAGAAAGAGAGAGAGAAAAGCGATCACATAAGCCTCCACCAGGGCGTTGATGCAGTCGCTATGATGAGGTTCCTTTATGACAGTTACCCACAGTCGACTGCATTTAATTATTCAAGCCATTTAAAAACTTTAAAAAAAAAATACACAGTAAATAAACTAAAATAATTTGACCAACAAGGACTGTTATTGATGTTTAAGCTGACTTACGTCAGTTTGTTTACTACCGTAATGTACAAAATAACAGACTAAAATATTTATTAAGATATTTAGAGTATTAAAACCAAGAATGTGCAGCCATTCAATAGACTTTAGTCAGGTTAGAAGCCATACTGAATTTAAAGGAGTAGTTCACCCAAAAATGTATTAATGCGAGTTTCTTTCTTCTGCTGAGCACAAAAGAAGATATATGTAGGATGTTACAAAACAGTTGCTGGTAGCCTTTGACTTTAAATAGATTTTTTTCTTTCCCCATTCTATGGAAGTCAATGGCTACCAGCAATTGTTTGGAAACATTCTTCAAAATATCTTCTTTTGTGTTCAACAGAAGAAAGACTCTCTTACAGATTTGGATCAAGTTGAGGGTGAACAAATGACGACAGAATTTACATTACATTTTTTCCCTTTAAAGTGGATAACTCTGTGAGGGACAGACTTACACTCTTTAAAATGGCACACGCTGTATAAAGGTCCTAGATCACATATTTTTCCACGTACAGCTTTCAAAACTGCTGTATGGAGTTGTTGTCTACTGAATTTATTTATTTATTTATTTGTTGTTTGTTTGTTTGGAAAGATTTAATCAGCTGAATAATCAGTATGTTGTTAAATGTCCATTACATGCACTGTACTTCTATCCCTGCACACACTCATTTTGATTACCGTGAAAAATGTAATATGGCACTACCCAGGTCTATAGGTAGCAGTAAACAAGTTTCTGAACATATTCGGTTGCAAACAAGGCCACAAGAAGATAAAACTCACCATTGAGAGTGTAATATTGATTCTATACAACAGACATTTGTATGTAGAACTTACATTTTAGACACAGTATTGTCTATTAATTTGTCTATTTTTACTACTTCAGTAATGATCATATCTTCCAGTTATTCATCTCCACTCCAGTGGTGTTGTTTTGTTCCTGAAGGCATCGAGTGTTTTGAATAAATTGTTTGAGTAAATGATTCAATGACTCACTCTTACGCTCTGAATGAATCCGTTGGTACGTCTGAAATCGTGTACTGTAAGCACTACATTTACATTTTAACTTACTTCGCGACTGGGGAGTAACAGAATACATGTAACTACATATTTCATTTAAACATTCATGTAAACAGCAGTTGGTGATTTTCTGACTCTGACACTGTGCAAAAGCTTCCTAAGCTACAGTACTGTTCTCCAGAAAAATCCTCCAGGTCCCACACTTTCTTTGGCTTTCCAGCATCTTCTGCATATTTGAACGCTTTCTAATAATGACTGTATGATTTTGAGATCCATCTTTTCACACTGAGGACAATTGAGGGACTCATACACTGTTACAAAAGGTGAAGACATTCACCGATGAAGCTCAGGAAGAAAACACGATGCATTAAGAGCAGGGGGTGTAAACTTTTGAAGAGCATTGCTTGTTTGTTGAAAGATCATATTTTTTTCATTTAGTACTGTTTCCCAGCAGACAAACTAAGTACAATTGACCCTGTTCTTCCCATTAATTTTTTTTTTTACTGTAATTTTTTTTCCTTTGAAGGGATAGTTCACCCAAAAATGAAAATTCTGTCATCATTTACTCACCCTCATGTCGTTCCAAACCTGTATGAGTTGCTTTCTTATGCTGAACACAAAAGAAGATATATTCCCTTTAAGAAATATTGTGGGAAACTGATATGCAGAGGAAAACCAAGCCCTTTGTTTGGCAGATGTCATTTTTCTCTAGAGGACATTTAGTGTTAGATACCTTATTAGTATTTCAAAGTATTTCGATTAAGTTACAAAACTTGTGTAATCTAGTGAAATACATTACAAATTAATGTATTTTTAATGTATTTTATAATCAGTAGTGAAATACATTCTAAATGTATCCTTCCCAACCCTGAGTATGATGAGTAGTATGAATAAAATTCGGACATACTACATCCGCCATGTTGTTACTATCATGTGACCTACCAGCGTGTGTTGCGTAACTTCACTGCCATTCATAAATCCTCTCCTGTGACCTCATGGATAAAGTGTCTATCCACTGCTAGAAGGGATACAGTTACGGCCGCAAAATAATTAATTAAATTTGCTATCTAGTAGATTGTGTTTTATTAACGTCCACACTACCCCAACCCTAAACCTAACCTTACAATAATGCAAATACAGTAATTAATTGTTGTTCAGAGTGACAAAAATGATGCAATATTGACGTGCGCATACCCAGTAGGACAATCTGGCTGTAGAATCTGTAGGTCAACCAGGTACTTTCACCTTCAAATGAATTCGGACATGCTATTCTTTTGGCCAGAGGCGGCAAAGGTAGGTGACAGCCTTGGGCCCCCAAAAGCTAAGGGCCCCCTAAAATGCATTTCAGAGATGTGTGTAAGTGCTGACATGCGAACGGTTGCTGTTTACGGTGTTTATTACCAAGACAACTATCTGCGTGTCCACTTTGAATGTTCTTCTTGTGTATCATGCTTGTAGCAAATAAAAATATCTGAAGACTGAAGCTGTAAATATTGAGCAACAGTGCGTATTATATGTGTATTGTTTTAAATGCCACTTACTCTTTTATGAGAAGAACCCAAGTAGAGGACGCATTCACTTGGTTGATATAATCCTTGTGTAAATGTATAATTTCCTTTTCAGTTTTTTTTTCAGTTTCATTTAAATTTGTAGTTAAAATAAAAATAAATGCATTTTAAAGTTTAGAATTAGACAGCCTTTGGAGAGTGTAGGCAATTGGGCTGAGCGCAGGCACATATAGGCTTACGCTGGTAACTCATCAGTGGACTTTCCTCATCAATATAGGCTTTATTTTTCACACTTTTCTCATTCTCACTAATTCAAGTTTTTATATGAATGAATCTTGACTGTCTTGAGAAAAGTTTCGATGGGATTTTCATTTTATCTGTAAAGTAGCGTTTATGAGCGCAGCGCTGCTTTGTTTACAGTCGTTACCGTGGAAACCACTATATTTCTTACATTCCAAAAGTGCCTCCTGCTGGCAGAGAATGAATATTCATTTTCAATAATCCAGTCTGCCGTTTTTGTTCAGACCAATAAAAAAAATCCACCCATAACCCCGTTTTAAATCAATACAATAATTTACACTTCTGTCTCATCTCTTTAAAAAATGGTTTAATGGCTCAATTGTGAGATTTATTCTTTTATAATTTATTTGGGTTTTATGAAAACCTGTATCTCAAATGTAAATCAATTGCTATTTCGTCATCCCCAACATTAAAGAAAGCCATTATAACATGTACATGAAAAATTTAGAAACATTGGACACATCTAGGTGGCACCACTGTGCAGCAGCAATCATCACAACAAAAAAGGAACCTCAAGGTTGATCTAGGTAAATGTGTGCAAATGTACAGGGCCCCATTCTTATATTTTGCCTGGGGCACCCAATTCATTAAATCCGAACCCTGCTTTTGGCACACCGTTTTTTTTTTTTCTTTCTTTCTTTGTAAACTATAGGGAAGTATTTGATTTCAAATGTAGCAAGTGTTTATAAATGAATCGGCTCAGTGAATGATGCATGACGTGGTTTAATTCATAGTACCATACTATTTCAGCCATATATGACAGAAATAGAAAGAGTAATACACTATTACGAACTCAAGTCAGTTGTTTTTTGGTTCCTGAACGTTTGCATGATTGGCAACTCACTCATAAAGACAGTCCTTTGTTGCCACCTACTGGTGTAATGATGTAACCAAAAGAAAGCGTCATTACAAAATCCCCACATCCCTATATTTGATCATATTAATCTAAACTACCTATATGTGCATCCATTTTAAAGCAGGTATTGCATGTTTTCAGAGCTCCAGAAATTATGCTGTTATTTATGTTCTGTTTCCTGCTGTGCGATGAAATGACTTTAATCTGTGAGATTGGCAGCTGAATCCAGTGACTCACCCTAGCAGGTGAATGTAAACCTCAGGCTATTCCTCTGTTCTTGTGCTTTTGGACAGTGTCAGTGGACAGCTGT